>NC_081421.1:90809537-90897037 GCF_949786415.1 Peromyscus eremicus | reverse complement strand
CTAGACGGTTTAAATAACCCTTATAAAACTACATTGGTATAGTCATTCTTCTTTATTATTAGAGTTGCTGGTCCTGTGATGCTCAGTTTATATATTAAAATTCATCACAGTTGCATACCTATAGAAATGAATACAATGCATGTACTTTTTGGTACTATCCCCCAATTTTGTATGTCTATAGAGATTTTTAAATCTCTATACCACAAGTAAAAGAGACTAAAAGTAAAATAATGAATTTATGTAGAATAAGGATATATGAAAAGTTTTATTTAAAAATAACCTAATGATAATTTATTTATTTCTTTAGGGAATTTTCAGAATCACTTATCAGTCTCCTACTTAAAATGTCCACACTCACAGAACATTAGAACTATAGGGAATTTCAGAGATCATGTTATTCAAATCTCACAGTTTAGAGGTAGAGACCTATGTTTCAGGGGCATGACTAGCTTGATGGAGGTAATGTTGATGGCTAATGGAAATAATACAGAGGGAGAGTGATTTGAACTCCTTAGCACAGTTAAAGAACTGAGAGTCTCATATGAAGTTTCACTCAGCAGGAAACACGCAATTTGAATTATCAAAGTCAGCTTGAGATTTTTTTATATCAGCACATTTCTTAAGTATGATACCTGTATATAGAGATTATAGGTTTCTGTGCTCATAAACATTAAATTTTTGTCATGTATATGAGAATTTAGATTTTTATATGTATGTGTTTATATTTATTGTATATTTAACTTATGATAATTATATGAGGGTACACTCTTAGGAAAAAATCTTTGCTCATTAGATTTTGTGAGAAATCCAATATAATGGAATAATAACAAGTATTTGGTAAAGAAAATGTGCTATATAGTAGATTTGTTTGATAGATAAAAACCCATGTTAGAACCAACACTGACCTCGCCTTCATACAGTAAGCGTTTAGCATGCTCTGACAGTGTAGATAGCCCTGCACTAGGCTTTGAGCAGTGTAAGGTTGTGGGGCACTTACCCACCAACCTCAAAGCTCCCCAGAGTTTTCTTGAGTGTGAACAGTGGGAAATATTAGATAGAAGGATTTATATTGCAGAGATAAACAGATAGAAAATAAAGGATAGCCTCAAAAGGGCCTGGAACCTTTTCCAATGGGCCCCTACTGTCTCTGACCCAGGGTATTTATAGAGACGCCAAGGGGTGGAGCAAAAGGCCTCCTCCCCCAGCACAGCCAAATGCAGACCATCTCAGACACCTGCACTCAGGCCCGTGGTCCTAATCATCCTCCTTTATGCGGACCTGCTGGGTAAAGCCACAAGGAACCTGAAAACGGGCTCCCACATAAGGTGACTCCATCTGGAACATCTCTTGATTCCTCCCTGACCACACACCAAGTACATATTTCCCAACATTCCAACTTGTGAGTGTTGGAGAATGTGGAATTGAGGGAAAGAGGAAGAAACGCTGGGAACCAGAGAGAAAGAAGTGGGGAAATGCTAGAGGCAAATTCAAATAAAGTCAGACTGTTTGTGTCCCTCTAGAAGGCCAGTCATAGAAAAACCCTTTCACAAAAATACGCCAATATTCTTCCTTCTCCTTCAGAAAGCTGAATATTCATACCTTCCAAGCCTAAGCAAAGTTCATTAAGTTGGCTTTATTTTCTGGTGATTTTATTTATAACATAATTAAATTCAAGAGGAAATTGATAAGAACGGGTCTTGGTTTTAGCAGCACTGAGAAGTGAAACAGAAACATCCCCTTTCCTTCAGCCAAGAAACCCAAGTCTTCTCAAGTCTTACTGATGTCTCTGCTTGCAATATTTTTAGCATTTTTAGCATTCCTGTTTGGCTCAGGCTGTGTAAAAGTTTATGCGTCTAAATAACTCTCTGGAGAGGATCCACCCACACCACCTCACAGCTGGGTAAGTTCAGATGTGTGCAAAGAACAAAACTGGTTCTGAAAGAGAAAACTCAACTGGGACTTCGCAACATTTTCAAATAATTGTTATAGTTGTAGCAAAACATAAACACCAGAATGTGCCCTTCCTTAAGAAATGAGTGTGCTCCTATTTTCCAAAACTAGTGTTATACAATAATTTGCCTTAAAAAAAAAAATGTGGGTTTTGAAGTCTAGACTGGGAGATAGGCAAAGTGGGTAAACTCAACCGATGAAAGAAGAGTGTGCCCTCTCAGGACCAAATCAAGACTGTACTGGTGCCCTCCTGGAATCCTTTTGCATCTGCATCTTTGTGCGGGTTTTTGAGTGAGTGTATGGGTGTGGCAGTCAGAGGTCAGTGACTCCACTGTAGTTTTCAGACCTTGTCTCTCACTGAAACTGGCGCTCCCTAACTAACCTGCGAGGCTGACTGGGTGGAGCACTTGAGGAATCTCCCCCACCTCTGCCTCCCCAGCACCGGCTGTTACAGGTACGCACAGGAGTGCCAGTTGTTTTATGTGGGTGCTGGGGTCCACGCAGAACCTCATCTTTGAGTGGCAGGTGGTTTATGGATGAGCCATCTCTGCAGCACAGTCTTCTTCCCTTTAATCACGTCACACACCCTGACACACTGTTAATTCATCACATGACTCAGAAATAATGCTGTTTCCCCCTCCTTGGTAGCACTAAATAGTGGATGTGTTTACCGGGCTTAATGGCCTTCTGGTAACCTGTGGTGAGCAGATCCTAGATACATGTGAAAGATGCCTGGCCAGACCTTCCCCTCCTGCTGTTCATAAGAATGATTTCTTCCTGAGTTGCAAATCCATTCCCAAGGCAGATTAAATATTTACAAAGTACTTAAAGAACCCTTCTCTGCTTTTGAACATGAAAATAGAAACGCTTATTCATTTCAACATGTAAAAACTTCCCCCTCCCCAAACAAAGGGCTCTGAGTTTAACTCATGTCAGTTCAGTGACTTGAGAAAACAGGAGTGTGGGACAGTTGAGTACCGCCTAAGCATGGAGTCCTGAGTCACATGTGGACACTAAAGTAACCGTAAAAGTTCAGCAATGCCCAAGTTTTGTATTATTTAATTCACACTGTTTCCTCTGGGCTTAAAGGCAAAACGAGATTCAAAGTGCTTACCTTTTAACCTCTAAGCTTTTTCATCTTTCCTTAATACCCCATACTACATCTTGTTCCATAAAGATGTCGTATTTCCTATATATTAACATATTATTTTGCATTTATTCATTAGGAGTTTTTTGAATTTACTTTAACATAAAGACTCCATTTATTGTATCCCTCAATAAAAATAGCATCAAAATCTTTTTTGCAACTCCCCAAACAGAGTTAGGGAATAATGATCATATGCTAAAAACTGTAAAACGCAATTTGCGCTGTGCCCCATTTACTACAAAATCACTACGAACAATGCATTGTGTACAGTGTATTGCCCCAGGGAAACTGGATCGGCCTCAGAAATGAATAAAGAACATTTGCCTTGGATATCAGCTAACTCTGCTCCAGCGCTTTTAAAAACTATTTGTTATGATATTCCTTCCTGTCAAGCACATAATATGATTTCCTCAATAAAACCCAACCGTTGCTGTAATTCCAGTTTCCCTCATTTTTCCACTTTTTAAGCACTAAATATTTAAACAATGCAGACCTGCAAGTATCCAGCCAGTCATCAGATCCACACGCCTCCTCGCCTAAGGTACAGCAAAGATTCATCAGGGGACCATCGTGTCATATTGACAGACACAGCGGCTGCTTACCTGCCCACAAGCCAGGCCCATTCCTCTCTCCCCCATGCCGTGTGGACATGATAAATTTAACTCCAGGGCATCTGCTCCAGAAGCCTATAAGGTATTCAAAGAAAATGAGAGAAAAAGCAAAATGTTATTCAGATATCAAGATACTTTCCCCATTGACCACAAAGATCACGTCTCCTGAGCTTGAAAACTCTGATTTCACCATAGCTTCCTCCACAAGGACACTCTGTCTCTTGAGTTAAAGTGCAGATAACAACAATAAAACATCGATCGAGAGCTTAGAAGTTGGAACTTGTTGCTCTATAGGCATTATATTTAATATATATATATATATATAATTCCCATAATCTTAGTTTTTATTTAAAATTGATTTTGTATGCATGTGTATGTGTATTTGTATATGAGTGGGCAGTGTACACATTTAGAAGTCAGAGGACAACATGCAGAAGTCATGCAGAAGTTCATTCTCTCCTTCCACTATATGGGTTCTGGAGATCAAATTCCCATTGATCTTCGTGACAAGTACCTTGACTTCCTAACCCATCTCACAGCTCCTGACTCTCAAACTCTTATGTTATTGATATACCTGTTCTGTGGACAGGAGACACGAAATGCATGATGTTAAATGACAGGTCTGGCTGTTAAATGAGATAATAGGAATTTGAACTCAATCTGTTAAGGACCATATTTTATCTTTCCTATGCAGCTTTTACTTCTGTAGAAACAACTCTTAAAATTCTGGATAATTGATGATGGAAAGAGGCATGCAAAGAAAAATGGAGTTAGATACCTAGAATGAATGAGCAGAATTAAAAAAATTTAAACTGAAAGCCAATTTCATCATATTTAAAAACAGCTTATTCCAAGAGGCATAAGTTACTGGTTATCTAATCAGACTTCAATAACTATGAGTTCTTCTAATTTAAAACATTCATCCTTTAATACATAAAAGGATACTTTCAAAATGTAGAGAAGAGTTTAGAATACTTGGAGAATCTTAAAATTCTTGGAATTTTTTTTTTTTGTTTTGTTTTTTGAGACAAGGTTTCTCTATGTAGTTTTGGTGTCTATCCTGGATCTTGCTCTGTAGACCAGCCTGGTCTTGAACTCACAGAGCTCCACCTGGCTCTGCCTCCCAAGTGCTGGGATTAAAGTCGTGCACCACCACTGCCCGGCTTAATTCTTGGAATTTCTACTGGGACATATTTTAAATACTTTTTAGGGATTGGGGAGATGGCTCAGAGGGTATGGTGCTTTGAAAGTTAATGGCTCCCAAATGGAATGGCACTCTTAGGAGGTATGGCCTTGTTGGAATATGTGTGCTCTTGGTGGAAGAAGTGTGTCACTGTGGAGGTGGGCTTTGAGGTCTCATATATGCTCAAGAGTGTCTCAGTTCACTTCTTTTTTATTTCTTTAGGAATTTCTTTTATTCATTTTGCATACCAACCACAGATTCCCCCTCTCATCCCTCCTTTCAGTTCTGCCAGTCTCCCCGCCACCCAGCCCGCTTCCCATCCCCTCTTCCAAAAGGGTAAGTCCTCCCATGGGGAGTCAGCAAAGCCTGGTACATTCAGTTGAGGCAGGACGAAGTGCCTCTGTGCTGTATAAAGGGTGAGCAAGGCATTCAACCATAGGCAATGGGCTCTAGAAAGCCAGCTCATGCACCGGGGATAGATCCTGATCCCACTGCCATGGGCCCCTCAAACAGACCAAGCTACACAACTGTCTCCTGCCAGGCCCAGCTCTGGGCGTCTAGTCGAAGGTAGGGAAGAGGGAGTATATGAGCAATGGGGTCAAGATCATGATGGGGAAATCTACAGAGACAACTGAACCAAGCTCGTAGGAACTCAGTTCACTTATTGTTGCCTCCCTATCAAGATGTAGGACTCTTAGATCCAACACCATGCCTGCCTGCATGCTGCCATGTCCCACCATGATGATAATAGACTAAACCTCTAAAACTGTAAGCCACCCATTAAATATTTTCCTTTATAAGAGTTGCTGTGATCATGGTGTCTCTTCACAGAAATAGAAACTCCATCTAAGACAGAGGGTAAGAATATTTGCTATGCAAGCATGAGAACATGAATTTGAATTCAGCATGTAATGTGAAAGTCTGGTAAGGCTTTGAGTGCCTGCCACCCTAATGCTGAGAGAGGGATAGAGATGGGCATCCTAGGGGTAACTTTCCAGCTAATGAGAAATCTTTCCTTAAAAGAATAAAAGATGACACATGGTTTCCTTTCTGGCCTTTGCATATAAAACTGGCAACTATACTTACACGCATCACACACACACACACACACACACACACACACACACACACACACACACACACCTTTTTAAATTTAATATAGTAACTCAAGGGATATAGGATACATACATTAAATTTGCCAAGTTTTACGTTATTTTACCTACTTATACAATTTAACAATAATTTTGCAATTACTTAGAGGCTTGAACAGATTTCAAAAATAATATCACATGTGTATTACCTCACAGGAAGATCTTTATTTAAAAAAAAAATCTACTATTTACTTAGTATGCCAGACTGTTCTTTAGGTCAAAAGCTGTTTCTTCAATGTTTCTCTTTCCTTCCTAATTGTTTTTCTCTGTTTGACAAAGTTTAAGTATGGTCTTAACAAACTCAATTCTAGTTATTTCTCAGCTGATTTTCTTGCATGTCTCCATTCATTAGTGCACCTGTTTTTTCTTCTGTACATTTGTGAAGGTCCATTTGATCGTTTTCCATGTTTTCAAACACAGACACATTGTGCTGCTTTGCTATCATAATCCAGTTTGAAATGCTTCCTATTATGCAACAATGACTGTAAATCATGCTGTTTCCTTCCTGCTGGCTTTTAGAGACAACACCCAGTCTACTGGACTCTTGAGTTTGGCTGTACAGGATTGGGGAGGTTTTGAGTGAGTCAGTTAGCCTTCCTAGTCTGCAACTGGGTAAATATAAACTGCAAGTAGTGTGTTCTATCCCAAATTCATGCCAAATGGGAACGATCCACTTAATTTAGATTGGGCATCGCAATTATATATGACAGTGCACTTGGATTTTCTCTAGTGACTTAAGATACTTCCTTTAGACTGATTTATCTAGAAATTGATAGCCAATCAACATCACTTTAGATTAATAGATCTTTGTGAGGCACTTGTACACATATTTATATCATGCATATATCACTGAAAACTGACAATTAACCAGTGTGGTAGGGGATGACAGCTAAAGCTAACTGAGTACATTCTGTATGCAAGGATAGTTTACTAAGCCTTTTGTTTTTATCTTACTTCATCTTTAAAACAACTCCGAAAGCCCATTTTACACTTGGTAAGCCAAACCTAAAAGCATCAAAATGCCCCCTCTCAAAGGAGTGTGAATGCAGAGCCTGTCTATGACTTACCCAGCGATATATGTCAATGGGTGAATTGTTATCAACTTGTTAGAAATCATTTGTTCCTTAAGTAAAGTACACATACCACACCTTTCCTTTCATTTTTAGTTCCCAGACTTTACATTGCTATATAAAATCATGTGTATATATGATATAAAAGTAGATGCAAAGTTTATAAGGGAGAGAAGGGGACTAACAGGAGCAGGGAGGTAAGTGAGGAGAGGGTAGGGAATATGAAGGGGGAACACGGTCAATGCACATTATAGATGCATGTAATTCCCTTGTAAATCCAGTACTATGGAAACTGAATATGCATCAATCAAAAGCCATTTAGAACACCTCCTGGAGATGGTGAATGTCACCAATGAGGAAGTCATTGAAAGCATTTCTTGTGCATCAAAGTGTTTGTAGTGACAGAGTCAGAGCTTGAACTTCTCTTCACAGTCTGGGGTGTTTTCCTGTCCATTGATTCTGTTTCTATTCATATCTCAGTGTGTACAAACACAGTTTGTCGGTCACGGACATGAGGTTATCTAGTAGACACACTTGGAGACACAAAGAGAAAGAAGTCACTTGCTTCCCAGCTGGGAATGCTGCACTGGGTTAAGAAAACATGATCTTGCAGCGTCCTTATGACTTCTAAACTGCTGTTCAAATCAAAATTCCTAAATACCTATGGAATATAGTCCTATGTGGGGTAAAAAAAAAAGATGAAGGAGGGAGAAAAGTGTAGCAAATCGCCTGAAAAGAGCTGGGGGAGGGGGTAGATTAAGGACAGATCATGCAGGACTTAGAGGTCAAATGAACAGTTGTGACTTTACTGTCAGCTGGGGAGATGACTCAGCTGGTAAAGTGCTTGCAGCACAAGCATGAGGACCTGAGGGTGAGCCCCACAACCCAAGTGAAATGCTGGGCACCTATAATCCCCGCACTGGAAGGCTGGTTGAAGAAGATCCCTAGAGTTCACTGGGCACATACTCTGAATAGACCAGTAGGTTCCAGGTTTAGCAGGAGACCGTCTCAAAAGGTAACATGGAGAACAATTGAGAAGGACCCCCTGTGGCCACCTATGGCCTCCACATGTGCATACATCCTCATTCAAGAACACTTGAATGTGTACAAACACACAAAAAAAATATTTTGAACTTATAAAAGTTATTGAGATTCTGGGTCAATAAAGTTATTGTAGATAAGCTTAGCTGGGAGAGTATGGATACATTACACACACCCAGTCTGTATACCTTTTCACATTTAATGACTTTGCTCACCTCCCAGACACACACTCCCACAGCCCTAGTCCCTATTATTGTCAGTGCATTTACAATGTTAGGTCTCACAATCTTCTTCCATATGAGACCTCAGGATAGCCACAACTTTCATTGTCCCTGCTAAACAAGACCTGAAGGGGGCCAAGAACCATGTCTTATCAAGGAGCTCTGACCTTCTTGTCAGTTCTGGGTTTGCAGGAAGAATCACACTGCAGGCCATGATGCCTGACTGCCCAAAGTGGTAATACACATTGTCAACAGTGTTATAATATTTCATCAATAGAGACTGAAGGCAAAAAGGATCAGCTCTTCCCTTACTCTTCTGTCAGTTCTGTGTTAGGATGATCTGTGGAGCTCATCCTGACACCCCACACTTGGGCAATCTGCTCTGTTTCCTTGGGAAACTTTTGCAGGCTCTCTAATGCACCATTCTGTATTCACTTTCCTTCCTACTCTAGCTCACCATGTCCGCACTGTTACTGCTCAGGGATTGTTTCCTTCCATGAGGCCTTTTCTCATTACATACGACTCAATCTCTATTTTCTAGGCTAATACACATTAATAAAGAAATGGATTCCAGTTCTGTTAAAATGCATTCAAGATCTACTTAAGATCTAATACTGGCAGCCTTCAGTAATGGCTCAATTTGCCATGTATCTGATTACATACTTAAGCTCTGAGCACATCCACAGGGCCAAGATGAGTCATGCTCACCTCTGTCTGGCTGCTCAGAGAATTCACATACAGTTCATGCTTGTGCTTTACAAATAAATATTCTTTTTGCATGAAATGAAGATAACCAATCAATGTCTCAGAAAAATTAGAGACTTTATCCCAAACTAAGAACAGAGGTACCTACTACGGAGCTTACCAAAATTTCACTATGAGGTAAAAACCCTCATGAAACTGCTTCTTTGCCTAAAAAGCACGGCAAAGACTGAAAAGAAGAAAGCACTAGAAGGTATTTCGTGAGTGAGTTCTCTATGGTTAGAATTAAAAAAATGGGAGGCGGGGTCAGATTAGGTTTTGTTTCATTTACAAAAGAAAACAAATCATCAAACCAATGAGGATGACAAATAAGACAGTCTGAGCCACACAATGTCCTCGAGATGGGGCATTTAGTTCAGCTTAATGCACTATTTAAATGTACCTAGTGTTGTGACCCAACTGTACCAGTAGCATGGACAAACATGTCTGTGTCTAGGCTCATTTTTAAAGCTATTCATGTGCTCTTAAAAGTCTACAGTATGTAGTAAAATGACATGCCAGGATCCAATGAAACAAAGAAAAGCAATCTATGTATTGGTTATTTTCTTTCAATGGTTTGACCAAATACCTCAAAAGATGCAACTTAAAGAAATACCTGTTTATTCAGGCTTGTGGGTTAGGAGATCCAGCCACCTTGGTAAAGAAGCTTGGAGGCAGGATGAGCCCCATGGGACAGCAGGAAGCTGTCCATGTTCATATGTCATGTCTGTTTACTTCTCTATGGACCAGGAGATGGGGGGGTGGGTATTTGTGCTGGTGTAAGTTGGCTGTATCTTTTCCCTTTTTTATTTAATTTTGGGGTGCCACCAACATTGAGGGTGGGTCTCCAAATCATACTGTTCACAAATGCCTTCACAGACACATGTAGACCTGTGTTTCAGTAAGGGCCCCTGGCATCTCTTAATCCACCCAGATTGATAGTGGATTTGATCACCACTCCTCTCTGTGCAAAGCTGAACCTAGAGTCTCTCATTCTTTCTTACTGATCTACTACAATACAGCTGTTTTGATGTCACATATATGCCTTTCCTGTTAGCAGAGGTGCTGAGTAGGAGACTGATGGAAAAGTTCTTCAATTCCAACTTAAAGCCAACCCACTGTAAGGAGAAACTCCAGGAAAATGTACACATGCCACATCTAGCCACTTGTGACCCCCAGAAGTGTTGGCACGGAAGTGTAGTATGTGATTCCTGACACCACTCACAAAGAATTGTCCATGTTAGACAGTAGATTACCTTTGGGGGAAGACAGTTTTGATTTATTTTATTGTGAATTCTTCATTGTTAAAAATATATGTTTTGATTAATTTTGAATAGTGGGTTCATAAAAACAAAAGCAGTGAGTAGTTCTCTTTTTTTTCCTTTTAAATACAGTTAATTTGCATATGGGTATGGGCATGCATGGACATGCCACAGTGTGCATAGAGGTCAATGAACAAATTGAGAGAAAGCCAGTTCCCTCCTTGCACCATGTAGCTTGATGGGATTGAACTCAGGTACAGGATTGGTGGCAATCACCTTTACCCACTGAGCTACTTTGCAGGCCCAAAGTGACTCATTAAAAGAATGACATTAAAAAGAAAGGTGATCAAGAAGAGGACATGAAGTTGGGAAAGTGACATGAAACAGATATCAGGGAGGATCTTGAGCTGGAAGAAGGTGGATATGGTGAAATTACATTGCATACATGTATAAAATTTCCAAAGAATGAGTAAAATACTATATTTAAATGTTATTAGATGTATATAGCATGAAAGGTGATGGAATCCTGCTGGCTGCTGCTACCCTGCTACCTCAGTGGGGATGCAAAGGCCTATGGGTATTCTCCTCATGCCAAACCCCTAGGTTAACCCATGTCTAGCTTTACAAGAACCATGTTGGTTTCCTTGACAGTATGTATGGCTTGTCCTTGTTGATATGTATATTGTCCTCCTATGGAGATATGACAGATTGTTCTGACTTAATAGAAAGCAGACTCTGTTCTCTCGTCTTTGTTATACAGTATTTAGAAAACAATAATAAATAAAAGTGAAATTAAAGAACAATACGGAGTGTGATAACATCTACATTTGCTAATATGCTCATAATTACAGCCTTTTGACTTTTGTAAGTTAACTCTCCCACTTAAAAATTAGTGTCCATTATTAAAGGGAATAATTTTTAAAAGTATTTTATTCTTACAGAAAAGCAGAGAAGCACACAGCATGATAAAGCCATTTATCATAGTCAGCTTAAAATTGGCAAAGCTCATGCCAAGCACGGGCTCTGTGGAAGATTTCATGGTCAATTAGGTAAATACATGTATAAAACGGACCCAGCACAGAAGATCACGAAGCCAATTACAGATCATGTTTAATTTCACCCCCCTAAGTCCCATAAGTAATTTTTCCCCTCACAGTTTTAAAAATATCCAAATAAAATATACAATCAACATTTTTGAACACTATAGAGAACATTATGATATTTTGTAATGTCAGGTCAATTACTTCAAAAGTCTTATTAGGTTCAGTCTTCAATGTGGCTGAAAGCTTTTCAAGACCCCCAGCCAGGAAGTCTCACCCAGGTTTCCTGATGGAATGATGGACATAAGTGTATTTTTTAAAGGATGTATTTTTCTATTTGGAATACAAATCTGAGGCACATGGTTAGTGTTTGCATTTGCGTAAGGTTCAGTTTCTATTGTGGCATGGCAGCTGATGAGTGTTCCATTCAGCAGCATTCTGTCCTAGCACTTTATACATGCCGGCATTCAAACTAGAACAGTATTAAATGAACCTTTTATATTTTAAATATTCAAGACTTTTATATTCAGAATCTCTTCTCTTACTGTCAAACTAGTTTGCCTAAAGGCAAGGTAAGATCAAGTTAGACTCTCAAAGGTAGAATTAAATTTTATCATGGCATCCATCATAATATGCAGTTTGCTTAATATGCAAATGGAGAGTCTATGGATTCAGAGAATAAAGGGATTTTAGGTACCTTGTGAAATCCAAGGAGCTGCTTTTATAGAATAGATTCCTTTTAAATTTACATTTCCATCATTTAAATGAAAACACATGGTAAACAAATTATAATAAAAATGTTTTAACTTACATTTTCAATTCAATTTTACTTCTACTGTATTATTTTTCATGACAGCTCTTTAGTTAAAACTAATAAAAATGAGAGAGGTGAAACAAAATAAATATACACTAAAGAAACTTTTACCTCAGCCATCTTGGAGAGTTCCATCCAGTCGTTTTTATTGTAACTGCACATGATGCTGGCGATCAGGATCTTTACAGAGAAAAAGAGAACATGTTCAAGTGGCTTCCCTGCTTTGCACGCATATTATTATCTGTACAAATATATTTATAATGACAAGCTAGAATATAAAAATTAGTTTTCAACCTGTTGAAAAAGCAATATCACTAGAAAAGACAGCATGTAACAGTGAAGCACCAGATAATATTTAGGGCTGTTGGTATATGCAACAGCATTCTCAATGACTGTCAATGGACACTTGAGCAGGTATCTGAACGTATATGTGCATGTGCATATAGCTATTTGAGTGTTCACATGTGTGCTAGTGCATATGTATGGAGGTATGCATGCACATGTGTAGATGTATGATTGGGGGGTACTTGTGGAGGGTAGATTCCTCTGTGGCTACTCCCCATTTTTTCTCTCTGTTTTTGAGATAATATCTTTCACTGGGACCTGGGGCTCATCAATTTAACTAGATAGGCTGGGCAGTGAGCACCGGGGGTTCTCTTGCCTCTATATGCTGAACACTGAGGTAACAAATAGGAGCTACCGCTCCTAGGACTTTATGTCAATTCTAGGGATTGAACTGTGGTGCTTGGGCTTTCGTGGAAAACCCTTCACTGACCCTACAGTTTCCCAGCACTAATTTTCTTAACTTTATGAGTCTTACTTTCTCGGTTCTCAAAATGTAGATTATAATATTGACTTTGTCAACTCAGAAAGTGGCAGTGGGAATTACATAAATTCGTGTGTAAATGTGTGCAAATGAAAGAGACGTCTCATTTCTACAGTGCTGTTGAAATGCACATTACCATAATTATCAGCACAGCAAAAAGATTTCAAGGTGTGGGAAAGAAAAATATAATGTTCTCTTCAATAATAACATATCACATTATGGTTAATACAATTTCATATGTTTCTTGTGAATTATAGTTTTAAACTGTATTAAATGACTTTACACTGCATTTGGATTTCAGTAGGCTTATGATTTAAGCCTTATGTTAATCCATCAGTAGAGTATATATATATATATATATATATATATATATATATATATATATATATATATATTAGTTACTAGTGTCTACTCTAAAGCCAGGAGGTCTAGGTTGGAATCCTGATTCTGCCATCTTCAGGTGCTACCCTATGTAAAATAGAGGATTTCCTATTGGGTAAAATATGGGTAACAATGCAGAGAAAGGCAAGAATGGCAGTGGCTAACACTCACTTGGCTTTAGTGACTCAGTGGGCATTGTTTTAAAGAATTTTACTTTATGAATTTGTTTAATAATTCCAACCTCGTTTTACCCATTTTGCAAATAAGATACAAAGACACTGAGTTTTCAAGACCACACCACTACTAAGGGACAGACCATGACTCAGGCCCAGATGGTGCTAACTCATAGTCTATAGTTTTAGTTGCTAACCTTTGCTGGTCTCATGTATGTACTCAGGGAATGCCGATAATTGGTTTTCATTGTTACCTCCCTCAGGAGCTATGAGACTGAGGCACCTGGAGTTTATGCTGTGCATGAAGTCATAGAATCTAGTGATAGAATCTGCTAGAAGTCACTGAGCTCCCATTGTATACATCTTATTTATGTATGTGTCTAACATCACAAGGACACATTGCAAAGGTTAATTGAATGTTTTCATCATGGATAGAAGGATATAAAGTTGGGACCACATTGGAGAGATTTCTGAACATCAGGATGAAGCTGCCTTTGAAGTTGGGTTAACTTGAGTCCCTTGGTTAACTCTAGACACCATGGGAACTAGGTTTTGAAGGAGTATAGAAATCAGCTCCCTGGTAAGCAGACTGTCAGGGATAAAAACTCTGAACAGATGAATGTTCTCTCCCTTAAATACTTAAGATGATGGACTTCCAGTTTCTTTATTCTGTCCAAATAAAAAACGTGTTAGTAACTGTTCAGAAGAACTATTATACTTCCTGCCTGAGGGCTCCTTTAGTGGGAACAAATCAGTTTTCTTATCTTTTTTCAAAAAATCCAATGCCCCAGGATAGGCCAAACCAGGCAATTTAGAGGAAGAAAGGTGGGCTAGAGATGGAGGCTTCCATCAGTAAGCTGGGCTGACTGGAGAAACACACTTCACTGTCACTGACTGCAGGATACAGTAGATCCTCTCAATTGGGAACTCTTGTGGCTTCTTTTTTCTAAATGCCATTTTAAATTTTGATAATGCTATATTTGCTTGAAATTTGTATTGTTTGTTTCAGGATTCCTCAGAGTCATCAAATGCCCCAAGGTTTCCGGGATCAAAAGGAACTATAATAGAGTTGGATGAAGACAAATTAACACTGTTCTAGAATTAATATTTGTGGGAGAAATCACCCTGTTCACTTAGAGATCAATAAAGAAAAAAAAGTCTTTAATAGCACACATCTGTCTCTGGCTAATGCCCAAAGTGGAGCTGGCCACAAATAGCAGATTTTACCAACTTATATACACCTTTGGTTTATGCACTTCCCCTAGGCCATGATTCTTAAATGTCCTTCAGATCCCAGCCCCAAGTTACACTTTCAACAATTTAAACAGAGACAGGAGACTGAAGATCTGGCTACTTAGGCAGAGAGGAGATGTACACAGCAAAGATGTTGCCAAAATTATTTCTTAATTACACTAGTGTTGCTCTTTTCAAATAGTTGTTACCCAGGTTCATCTTACCCACCTGCTATAATCATACTTTTCCTGATAACAGTGAAAGTGACTTTAGGGCAGACCAGGACTTAATGGTGATTGTGACCTACACTGTCCATCCCTGAGCCCCCTAGATACCTGTTATTTGATATATGTAGAGATAGACCTGATGTCTGGTTTAAGTCAGAGTTGTCTCCTTTTGTCATGGGAATAGAGCCTAATTAGAGGTCAATCTTGGTGAGTCTACATTAGTACAACCTTTGCTAGCCACTCTGAACTTCAATTATAGTACAGAATTTTCTTTCTCATAGTTTCTAATGTGTCTAGTCAGTGCACTTCCAGTCATATTGGAAGCTGTGCTCCCTTACCTAATTTGTACTTTGTATAATTAATGGATTCTACTTAAGTTCATTAGTAGATTCTTTTCAGTATTATTTTTAGTACGTGAAGTTTCTATTGCATCATTATCACCTAGAGAATTGTCCTGGACATGGAGAGCCACAGTGCTATCAGCATCTTGAGGATACTCACAGGTAACCTAGCTGAGCCTCTCACTGGGGTGAGGGTGGCTGACTATAGGTGGGATCCATACATTCTTCTCAGGCAGGTTTTAATAGTCTTCTAAGTAGCCAAGCTGCAACTTTGCTAAATAAGTTCTATCTTCTTGTCCCCCAAAGATAAGAAAGAACCATGGCTGGGATAATCACGGTGATTGATTGGTTACAGTTGTCATCAGAATCCTACCACAAAAGTCAAAAGGTTTTGTTACTGGTCCCTAAACCAGACAGCAAATGTGGTAAGAGTCGCTAGTGACCCTGATCGCTCTTCATTTATCCACTTTCTGGTTCTGCTTTCAGTGACTTTACTAGTGCAGGCAGCGTGGAGAGAGGAAAGTGGGAAAGGCGAGATAACCAGGAATGGAAGGAAGTACCTTGCTGCAGATACCTGCCAGACCAGGGCCCTATGACTGTGTCTGCATGTAAGCACTTATAAATGTTGCTTTTCCACTGAAATTCATACTTTGACTTTTAACAACTGCTGTGTGTAAAACAAATATTGCCATATTTGAAACAATCTGATGAGTGATATCTTTTTCACAGCTGAAGTAAAAAGAAAAACATAACTTCATAAATGATTTAAAAGCGGGGTTATTAGGCCTGGGCTATGTAGGTTAATAGAGTGCTAACTTAGCATGTGTAAAGGCCTGGATTCAGATTCATAAAGCATCATAATTAGTTTAAACATTCTAAATATCTGAATCTAAATCCAAAGGATGGCTTGTAAAGGTATGGTAGTTCACAGATACCACAGTGGCTACAAAATTATCTTAACTTTCATTAAAACAGACCTGGGGTTTTCCAGAATCAAGCTAAAAGGTGTTCACTCTAAAAGAAGATGGAGCATAATTTAATTTTTCTTTGATGATTAAAAAGTCCTTTAGTGTTTTGCTTGACTCAGTTTTTAATCAAGTAAAAGAGGACAGGCTATTTTGCCTCCTATGAGAAAAGTGAACTGATGGATATTGCATATGATGAAGAATCATGCCACGGTACCAGAAATGAATACTCACTGAGACATATTCCTAATCAAAGGTTCACTTAATTTAAGCCATTCCCAGGGCTCTTTTTTTTAGCTCATATTTTTAAAACATTATTGAATGACGTGATACATAATAGCCAAACACTACACGATATTTGAACTTTATCCCTACCCTGTATTTTATGAGAAACACTCTGGTAGGAATTTCTAACTATGCCAAACAATCTACTAACACACAAATTTGCTTCCTACCGTGGCAGCTGCTAAATAAGATGGTAGTCTAGAGAATAAGACGTAGTCTTTGTTCATTCACTGTTCATATATATTTCCCAAGTATATACTGTATGCCACGAATTGCTCTTACTTGGAAGTGACTCATGAAATAAGGAAAACATCCCTGTCACCTCAAGCAAAGAAATGCATCCACTGGGTAACTGCCAGGTCAGGATTATTGTGACAAAAGCAATAATAGAAGAAAATGAGGCAGAATCACTGGGGTGGGGGGCACAGTCACAACAGATGGGCAGTTAATCAAGGGCTCTTTCCATTGAGAACAGAGAGGTGAGAGGGTTCCTTACTCTGAAGAATGGAATGGGAAATGAACTTTGACCTTGTGAAAAGAGAAAATTGCAGGCAAAGAGTGAGAGAGATGAGCCTGGAATGTTCAAAAGACCAAAGGTCCAAAAAGCTTCAAGACAGGGCAAGAATAGTATGAATAAAAATGGGGGAAGCAGTTAATTGCTAGCAGTCCCTCTAGATAGTCTGAGCCCGTGGGAGTCTGATAGCCTGTGGGAGGTCATCAGAAAGTTGGGGATGGTGGTAAAACGATGTGGCTTACATTTTCCAAATATGTTTCTGACATCTTCATAAGGAAACTGATAATGGTAATAGAAGTGGAAGGAGGAAGTGAAGTTTAGTGAGGTGGCATGGTATCCACAGAAATGCAGAGAAGATAATGATTCTGAGCTAGATCCTACACATCAGGTGAGTGTTTAGATTCAAGGGGACCAAGAGAAATGGCAACATTAAGGATGATTCCTAGACTACTAGCTTGAACTCTGAATTTGAGAATGTAAATTATTTACAAACATAGAATAAAATCTAACAGGAGATGAGTGAAAAAATACGAAGTTCAATTTTAATGTGGTCCATATGAGGTGTCTAGTAAGTATTGTGGTATTGAAGTCACTGATGTGCCCTTGGTACATTTTCTGTTTAATCTACTAAAGAGGTTAAGGATGAAGTTATAAAATAAGGAGATTTTAATATATAATAGCATTTATAGTCAATTGGCAAGGTGATTAGAAAACTAAATAAAGTATATTAAAATGCATGTCCAACCTCAAGCCACAACAGAATGTGAATACATGCTGGAAGGAATTTCTTCAGAATATAAAGTGTGATTCATTGTGAAGAATTCTGCTGAGAGTTTATATAAAGATGGTGACAACAATTTTAGCTTGTAACATTCCATCCTGCTGGGAAGCTCCTTAAGCAGGAAGGTAAACAATTCAAAAGAGCTCCAGGAAATTCCTGAAACTGACAAGATTCACTAGGCTCCCCTTTGCCAGAGGAAGCAATAAAAGCTGGGTGTCCCTGTCAGACAAAGAAGCTAAGCTGCTAAGATGCTCAGACAAGCCAACTTACAAAGCAGACTGAGATCAGACCAGCTGCATGGAAGAAGCAGAAACCTGCGATTTCCTAGAAGAGCTTTAGACCAACTGAGCCATTTGGAAAGGATACTCTCCAGTCTATTGAACTGCCTGTACGATGTACAGTGTGCTCCAGGTTCCCAGCCTTTGTAAATTCTTACCCTGTTGGGGTAGTGTTTGGTGATGCAGCTGGCTTTGAGTGTGGTGATATACTGTGTACCCTAATAAACTTTGGATGAAGATCAGAGAAAAGAACAAGCCACTAGATTAAACATAGAGGTCAGACAGTAGTGGTTCACACCTTTAATCCTGTCACCCGGGAGACAGGACTGTCTGAATCTCTGTGAGTTCAAAGCCACCCTGTACTACATGACATTGACTCATTCTAGGAGAGAAACAGAGCCAGGCAGTGGTGGCACACATCTTTAATCCCAGTGCTTGAGATCTCATGTCTTTGCTTGAAAAGCACACACACCTTTAATCCCAGGAAGTGATGGCTGGGTAGAGAAAGGTATATAAGGTATGAGGAGACAGGAACTAAAGGCTTTTTCAGCCTGAAAAGTTGGTGAGGTAAGAGGTGGTGGCTGTGACTTGTTCCTTTGTCTCTCTGATCTTTCAGCATTTACTCCAACTTCTGGCTCCAGGTTTTTTGTTTTTGTTTTTTTTTTATTGAAAGACAGTTTAATACTCAAGCTACATTTGAGTCATTTCTGTTCTAGTAAGAAACTCCTCACCCACATTCTTCTAAGTAACACCAATAAAACTCATTAGTTTACCAAGTTGGACTTCGGTAGTATCCATGTTTCCTATCTGGAGTGAGTAGGCATGCATGTAGTGTCTCCCCTGGAAAAGTTTTGTCATACAACAAAAGAACAGAGAAGTGTCCACTGGGTTTGACAACGTAAGATCTCTGGTCACCTTTACAAAATGATGTTCACTGAGGCAGCAAGGGTGTGACTCAGACTGGCATGGGCTGAATGAATAGAATTTGAAGAGATAGGAAGGGAGACGTAAAAATCTCCCTCAGAGCTTTGATGGGATAAGTTCTAGTTTCAGTTCCTGTTTCTGTGATAAAAAAAAAAAAAAAAAAATTATCCTCACAGCTTAAGGGAGAAAGGGTTTATTGAGCTCAGGATTCCAGCTTGCAATTCTTCATTGCAAGGTATTCAAGGTGTCAAAACTTGAAGCAGCTAGTCACATTCACACTTGAGACTAGAGAGCAATGCATGCATGTGTGTGCTGAACATACTCATTCACATTCTCTCTTCTCTCCCTCTGTCTCTGTTTCTCTATTTCAATCATTCTCAAGTCCAGCTGATGAAACACTGCCACCCCCAAAGTAGGTCTTCTCACTTCAATTAACTCAATTAAGAAAATCCTCACAGGCATGCCCACAGGCCTACCTAACCTAGGGGATTCTTTGTTCTTGATTTTAGATTGTGTCAATTTGACTAAATATCACAGAAAGCCAGTAGAGGTATGAAGAGGCAAATGAAAGACTGTAGGAAGCCCAATGTGAGTCTCTTTTAATGACTTGCATTTTATTATGCTTATACATTGGTGGACTGACATGGGAGAAAGTATGAAGATGATAAGAGGTAATGATGAATCAAGAGCAGGTGGGAAGCAGTGTCCATGGAGGGGGGGCAGGGCATCCTACTCAGTTTAACAGGGCAGAAAGTAGGACAGCAAAAGATAGCTGTGATAGGTTAATAGATTTGGTGAAATAATTCTTGTTGCTAAATTTTCTTTATGAAATAGGAGGTAAGGCCTCTTGACGAGAGTACATAGAAAGGGGGCAGAGGTTCAGAATTATGAGGGCAAGATGAAAGTAAAATAAACATCTAAGAAAATAAGAGAACAATCCTCCTAGATGATGGTACAGTTACAAGGCCTCAAAGGCAAATGTTGATAATATTTTGGGAAAGAAAAAATAACTAGTAAAAATGAAAGTACAAGATGATTTACAAAGTCAGGACACAGATTATATGGCTGAACACAAAATACAGGTTTTATAGATTGCCTTAGAGTCGTGATCCATTTTACCAGGACTCTATTGGTCATTAAAATTTGATGTGCTTCATGAAAGAACAATCTCTACTGAATTGTGCTTTGTAGACAATGCTTTTAAAGTGGAATATTTCTGCTAGGTACAGTAGTGGTTGCCTGTAATTTTTGACACTCAGGAGCCTGAGGCAAAAGGATCATGGTGTTAGGATAGCCTAGGTATCTTAGCTAAGGTTTCTATTGCTATCAAAATACACTATGGCCTTGAGAACTTATAAAGGAAAGCATTTAATTGGGGCTGGTTTACAGTTTCAGAGGTGTAGTCCATTATCAGCATGGTAGGAAGTATGGCTGCACACAGACAGGTATAGTGCTGGAGAAGGAGCCAAGAGTTCTAGATCTGGAGCAGCAGGCACCAGGAACAGAGAGAGACATTGGGACTGGCTTGGGTATTTGAAACCTCAAGGCCCAGCCCCAGTGGCACACTTCCTCCAACAAGGCCACACCTACCCCAGCAAGGCCACACCTCTTAAGATTGCCACTCTCTGTGAGCCTATGGGGGCCATTTTCATTCTAACTACCACTCTGGGCTACAGGAAGAGACACTGGCTCAAGAAAAACGTCCCCCTCATTCAAATTAGGTTTTCCATAGTTTTGAGTTTCCTTTTGGTTCATAACTGTAACCCAAGAAAATATATACTTCTTGTGCAAACATTTAATTCTTATGAACTATTAACATTTTAAACCATTCTAAAATGTCAGCTATAACAATTTATCAGTAAGATTTTACGTACTTTTCTCCCTGAAAATAGCACAAAGATTAAAAACTATATGTGAACACTTACTCACCAAGAAAGAACTGTTAGTCTGCCATCCTTCATAGTTCAAAGTTAAGAATAGAAATTAGTGCCAATTACTTTCAGTTTGATTATCCCACTTCCTTATGGGATAAATACAATGACTTTTGTTTAAGTGTCACTTAAATCAAATAACAGTAAAGTTTATTTTATAGACATCAAGGTGAAGAACAGACTGAAATTTTCGTTTGGTTATGAGCAGGGTCTCTTGTCAGATTTCCATTGACTTGAACTCTATGCTTTAAACACACTGTCAATAACACTTTTGTATTCTGCAACTATTCTGTGAGCTACATTGGAAACCCAGTCAAAGACTCAGCTTCATGACAGCCTAAATTTCTTAGTAGGTAAAGAGTGCAAAGTGCCAGAGATGAGCAGCTGTAAATTACACATGGCAGAGTTAGGCTTTGTCAAGCCATTTAACAATACCATTCCCAATACCACTGGGATTATATTGGTTAGGGAACACCAGCATGACACATGTGATATTCAAAGACATGAAAGCTAAAAAAAAATACTTCTATTAAATATTAATTGATGTACACATTCAAACTTTAAATATACTTTCTGTCTTAGTATAAATATGATGAGAGTGAGATTGGTACAGTTTTCCTGGAAGGCACGCATAGACTCTAGAATATTTAAAACCTTTTATATTGTACTTTTTCTTTCTTTATTTAATGATCATAAATAAAAGCAATATCCATATAGGTTATCTTTATATTTTTATTAGGTTGTCTTTAAAATTATCTTAAAGACAACCTTTTGTTGTCATCTGGGGATTCACAATTGGTCTCTGTACACAGTTATATCTAACACAGAAAAGTAATATTTGAAGACAAATAAGGTTGACTTTGTAGTGCATGCCTTTAATCCCAGCACAAAGGAGGCTGAGGAAGAAAGGCAGAAAGATCTCAGTAGTTTGGGAGCAGCCTGGTCTACCTGGCGAATTACAGGCCGGTCAAGGTCACACAGAAAGATTTGTCTTGACAAAGAAACAAACAGTAAAGAATAAAGTGAAACAATGACAGTTTCTATAAAAAAAAGAAAGAAAGAAAGAAAGAAAGGAAAACCAGTAATGGTCTCTATCAAGAAAGCAGGTTAAAAAAAAAAAAGCCCACCTTTGGACATTCTAGGAATGTCCCTGTGCTGGTTAGATTTTATGTCAACTTGTTATAACCAGAGTCAGCAGCTGAAGAATTATTTCTACCAAATTGACCTGCAGCCATAACTTAAAAGAACTATTTGATTGATAATTGATGTGTGAGGGTCCAGCCCACTGTGGGTGGCACCTTCCCTAGGCTGGTGGTCCTGGGTTGTATAAGAAAGCTAGTGAAGAGAGAGAAAGAGAGCAAGGCACTGACGAGTGTTCCTCCAAAGTCCCTGCTGCAGCTCCCATCTCTGGACTGCTGCCTTGAGTTTCTGCTCTGATTTCTCTCAGGGATGAACAATTACCAGGACTTGCCAGGAGAAATTAACCCTCTTATCTCTGGAATTGCTTTTGGCCAGCGTCTTACCACAGCAACAGAAAAGTAACAATACAGCCCCCAAAGTGTTGCTTTTTTTTTTGTCTCCTTTTGATCACTCTTCATGTTCATACCATTTTTGAGATCCTGTTATATCTTTTACTTCTGTTTTTTTCTATGTAACATGTTTATACATACTTTTAAAGATGATATAAACTTTGAATGAAGGGCCCTACACATATATATCATACCATGTACGCAATTGGGTCTCATTAAAGAATTTCTATAAAGGAATAGT
Source organism: Peromyscus eremicus (assembly GCF_949786415.1). Lineage (NCBI taxonomy): Eukaryota > Metazoa > Chordata > Mammalia > Rodentia > Cricetidae > Peromyscus > Peromyscus eremicus. The sequence continues at coordinate 90,874,177 of NC_081421.1, read as the reverse complement.
AAAATAGGTATTTGAGCCAGGTGTGGTGAAGCCGGCATTTAATCCTAGTACTCAGGGGGTAAAGACTGAGTTCCAAGACAGCCAAGGCAACACAGAGAAACCCTGTCTTGAAAAACAAAACGAGAAGAAGAAAGAAGGAGAAGGAATAGGAGCAGGAGAAGAAGGTAGCTGAGAAAAGGATTTCCATAAAACATGAAATATTACTAATTCTAATTTCCATATTTCAGTTCATTTCTTTATTCCAACAAGATAATGAAGTTTAAGAACCTCATGACAAGCTGGGCAGTGGTGGCATAGGCCTTTAATCCCAGCACTTGGGAGGCAGAGGCAGGAGAATTTCTCTGAGTTCAAGGAAAACCTGCCTGGTCTACAAAGCAAATTTCAGGACAGCCAGGACTGTTACACAGAGAAACACTGTCTCAAAAACCGGGGAAAAAAAAAAAGAAGAGCTTCATGATTTCTAAGGTATATTTATTTATAAAAGAATAACTGTTTACATTGCTTTAATCTTTGCTCTTGAATATATACTTTTGTATACATTACCTCATCTCTTCCCCACAATAAGCATGAATTTACAGAAGCTTATACTGAAGACCTTGTAATGAGACAGAGACAATTCAAGTTACTCTACTGGGTCAAGTTAATCAATAGCAGAGGCAGGGGCTGAGCTCTGAGCTTTGAGTCTAAGTTCCCTCTACTACATCAAGACTGTATCATATTGATTTCCTATCTTTTCAGTTTACATTAGAGATGGTGGTTAATTTTCTTATTTAAATTTTTTTTATTCATTTTTACATACCAACCACAGATTCCCCTCTCATCCCTCCTCCCGCTCCCCCTCCTAACTGCCCTCCCATCCCTCATCCCCTCCTCCAAAAGGGTAAGTTCTCTTATAGGGGGGACAGCAAAGGCTGGTACATTCAGTTGAGGTAGGACCCAGTTCCTCCCCCCTGCCTCAAGGGTGAAGAGAGGGGATTGTATGAGCAAGGGGAGGGGGTCAAGACCATGATGGGGAGATCTACAGAGACAACTGAACCAAGCTCATAGAAACTCACAAACTTTAGACCAACAGCTATGGAACCTGCATGGGACCAGACTAGACCCTCTGCTTACAGGAAACAGTTGTGTAGCTGGGTCTGTTTGAGGGGCCTCTGGCAGTGTGATCAGGATCTATCCCTGGTGTATGAGCTGACTTTCTGGATCTCATTTGCTATGGTCAGACACCTTGATTTCTGCCACACCCCCCACCCCCCACCCCGAATCCTCTTGAGGTAGATTGAGAAAGAGTGTTCACTTATCTGAATCCAACCTTCTGGTTTGGATTTTGCAGCCACTCCCACTAAGAAGGGAAGTCTATTTATACAATCTTGGATTGGGGCTGACGTTGTGACATATTTTAATCAGCAGAACTTGGCAGAAGGGATTTGATAGAGCCAAGTTAAGGCTGGAAGTGGCTGGAGACTCACTCACTCACTCACTGTCTTGAAGATTCCATTCGCCATGCAGATAAGTTTGTCTAGCCCACTGGAGGAGGAGAGACCACCTACATAGATAAGCCATCTTTACATAGCTCTCTAGTTCATTGCTTTCTGGATCTCCTAGAGCAGCCTGACTCTAGGCCTCTTGAACTTGTTGACTACAAAGAAGTGAGACAAGCTCAGACCAGAAGAATCTTAGTTCAGTTAAGCAAATTGTAAGCAGCCATAGTTGCAAATTAAATGAGTTCTTTTGGCCCTAACGCTGGGATGTTCTATTATGCAGAAAAAGTTAGCTCTTGTCACCTTTAGTTAAATACAGTGGCCAGAGTTAACCTAGGCAGTGTTAGCATGATTTCTGTCTGTCACACTGCACATGTTTTATCTTTAATTTTTAGAGCAGTTTAACATAGCTATTTCACCTCCACTTTACAGATAAGGGATAGGTTAAATGACCAATCACTTGCATGTCTAATAAGAACAGATAAATAGTTTGAATTGCCTGGTTGCAATATTTTTGTTCTGAAGAACCATTTATGTTTCTTAATCACACGTTTGCAGAAAACCTATGGGTTTACATTACAGATGGTGAGTTTTATTTAAGGAATGTCAATTTTTATTATCTGAATTTTTGGAAGTTAAGTCATTTCTGTTCTTAGTCAAAGGCTATTTCCCTGTATTCCTGTGAATATCATCTAAGCTAGACAGGCTAGTGGATTTGCCCAGAAAATCATAAAAGGAAAGACTAAGATGCTGTCACCAGACTGTTGGCAATCTAGATTTGGAGAGTCTGAGTATTCTGGATACAGGAGTGAAGGGCTTGGGATCTGGTGGTGGCCAGGAGAGTTCACCCTTCTATGGATGGTGTCCAGAGAAGGGTTTGAAGGAATCTGGGACCTGAAATTAGCACACCCTGGAGCGGATTCCCACTGCATGGAACCACATCATCTAGGGAACCTTCAGGAGGCCCAAACCCCAGACCAGAGGCTCCCCACCAGGCAGTAATGGATAGGACGTTTGTCCCATACCACATCCCATACAAATGCTGGATCTCATGTCAGCTAGGACACAACTCCCCTCCCCAATCCAGGGGAAACCTCTCCCCAAATCACCTCACTGTCTGTCTCCTACTCTGTGCAATGTCTCCCACACCACTGCCAGCCTTCCAGGCTATTAACTCCCAGATCCTAGGTCCTTCTGAGAGGATCCAGCCTGCTTGTTCATGGGTAGGGAGCTGCCAGATGAGGCCAGGGGACACAGCCAAGGGGACATCCTGCTCTGGCCTCAGAAAGTCACAATCAAGGACCAACACACAGGATCCTTCCTCAAATATATTTCAAATCCAATATGTAAAATTAAACACACCCAAACTGACTCAGAGATCTATTTTTCTACCAGAGAGAGAAAAAAGTCTCCTGACTCCACACCACATTCCCATACCCTCTGCACTTTAATATTGGATTCTAAGCTTATTATAACTGTGGGATAACTCCTCAGTTTTTTGGGGAAGACCTCATCAAAGGATTGTGAAAGGGAACCTGGTATGTTGTGGGGCAGGAGGATCCCACCACGGCTTCTACCTGTCCCTCCAACCTACACCAAGTCCCAACTCCCTGCCCATGAGTTCATTTCAAGGGAAAAGAGATTAAATTTTCTAAGCTCTTAGAAATAATATGAAAGAATGACTAAATCATTAAGAACCAATGAGGTGATACATGATTTCCTGAACACTTAGCTAAGGACAAGGTCATTTTGGATCTTGATAATGTGGCCCCACTCACCCAGCTTTCCCTTATCTTGACATATCCCACTGAATGTCCCCCACAGACACTGCAACATATATATATATATATATATATATATATATGCAACATATATATATATGTATATATAGATATGTGTGCGTGTGTGTGTGTGTGTGTGTGTGTGTGTGTGTGTGTGTGTGTGCTTCTATTCTTTTCTTAACACTGGATCTTCTTGTACAGTGACACTACCAGGCAATATGCCACCTCTGTAACCCAGGAGACTAACAAGGACTTACCTGTCTCATGCCACCCTCATTATTCTCAGAGACAGAATCTCTATTTTACTGGAAGTTCCAAAGAGGAACATCATCTTCTGAACTAGTTCCAGTCATGTTGCATCACTGGCCTGTTCCTCTTCCTACCACTGTATCCCTCACTCCATTCAATGGGAGAACATGCTAATTTTCTCCTCTTTCTTATCACTTGGTTCACTACTATCTTTCACTTCATGCTAGTTTAATAAATATCTGTAGATGGAAGAGTTGCTATTATTAAGATTTTTTAAACTGTCTGACTTATCTTTTATGAATGATTACAGTACATGCTGCAAATCATAGTACATACCTAAAATTACCATGAGCGACATACACATGCAGCACACACACAGATACACACATGCACACATACCACACACAACCATACACAGATACATGCAATACACACATATACAAATACCACACACATCTACATGCACATAAAGATATAGACCATATGTGCAAATACATATCCACACAGCACACATAACATACTACACACACACACACACACATACACACATACACACACAAAACCATGATTACTATAATGCATATAATAGTTATCTAGTACTAGTTACTGTTACATACATGACTTTACTTTTAGAGCAGTTTTATTTTCACATCAGAATTGAAAATAAGAAGAATTAAAGTACTTTTCTATATTTTCTTTGCCCTGTCTCTACACATGCACAGCCTCCCTACTACCAGCATTTCTCATTAAATTGATCCAGTTACAATTAATTAACCTACACTGACCAGTTAGCTTCAGCCAGAGTCCACACCTTCCATTCATTCTTAGGGTTTCTCATGTTGGGGATCTGGATAAATGCATAGTGGCTGAATCCTCAGGACATTTCCACACGGGGTAGCTTCCTTTCCCTAAGAGTCCTCCTCATTTTATTTTTATCCCTTCTCTCCACATGCCCTGGCAGCCGCTGGCTTGCTAACTGTCCCAGAGTTGCAGGCTTTTCAGATCTGCTGCTTTCAGTTACTGAGATGAGCTATAAGTTACTCCAGGTGTTTTGTGGCTTGACAGCTCACTTCTTTTTTAGTGCTCAGTAGTCTAGATGTACATCCCAGCTCAGCAATTCACCTACCGACTGATGTCTGGCTGCTCTCAAGTTTGGGCAATTATGAATAGAGTTGCTTTAAACATCCATGTGCAGTTTTCCAAGTAGACATAAATTTTAACTCCTCTGGGTAGATATCCATGCACTGCTGAGTCACAGGGCTTGAGGACATTTAGTTTTATAGCCATCACTGGTGGTCTTTGAAAGTGGTCAATCTGTTTTGCATCCCATAAGCAATGGAAGACAGTTAATTTGCTTTGCATCTTTGACAGAATTTGGTGTTGGAGGTGCTCTGCATTTGGGGTATTTTATATGGGTACTGTCTAAATGTTCCCTGCAATGTCTTTGTCTGGTTTGAAGGCAAAGCTGGCTTCATAGCATGAGTTCATATTCATCCCCTATCCTCTAGAAGAGACTACAGGAGGATCAATAGAATGTCTTCTTTAATTACTTGATGGAACAGTGAATTCAGTTAGTACTTGCTCTTTTGATACAATACCAATTTTTGAGTCAATGTCCAATAGATGTAAGCCTATCAAAATTTATTTCTTCAAATGGATAAAGAAAATGTGGCACGTATACAAAATGGAGTACTACTCAGTGGTAAAAAAAACAATGATATCATGAAATTTGCAGGCAAATGGATGGATCTAGAAAACGTCATCTTGAGTGAGGTAATCCAGACTCAGAAGGACAAACATAGCATGTACTCACTCATGAGTGGATACTAAATGGGAGGGAAGGGAGGCCAGATGGCAGCCCACAACTCCAGAGAGGCTAGCTAACAGAGAAAGACCCTAGGAGGGACACATGGATGACCCCGTGAAGGAGAAGTGGATGAGATCTACATGAGTGGACTGGGGGTGGCGGGAGGTGGCAGAGGGCGAGGAGTGGGGGATGAGAACGTAGGGAAATGGGAGGGTCAAGCTGGAACAGGGACAGAGTGGGAGGGCAGGGAGGAAGATACCATGATAGATGAGGACATCATGGGAATAGGAAGAGGCAGGGTGCTGGGGAGGCTCTCAGGAATCCACAAGGTTGACCCCACCTTGGTCTGCTGGCAGTGGTCCAGAGGGTGCTTGGACTGGTCTACTCTGGTGACCAGCCTAGAAAATAACCTAGCTATCATCATAGAGCCTTTGTCCAGTGACAGATGGAGGCAGATACAGAGATCCACCGCCAGGCACCAGGCCTGAGTTCTGGGAATCCAATTGATGAGAGAGAGGAGAGATACTGCAGGCAAGGGATGTCGAGATCATGATGGGAGGATATACAGAGATGATGTACCACACTAGTGGAAACCCATGAACTGTGGACTGGTGGCTGTGGAGCCCCCATGGGACTGGACTAGGCCCTCTGGACACGGAAGATGGTTGTTTGGCTCAAACTGTTTGGGGGGCACCCAGGCAGGGGGATCGGGATCTGTCCCTGGTGCATGGGTAGGCTTCTGGGAATCCGGTGCCTGTGGTGTGACACCTTGCAAAGCAGTGGAAAGGGGCTTGGACCTGCCTAGGCTCAGTGAGCTGGGCTCTGCTGACACCCCATGGAAGACCTTGATTTGGGGGATGTGGGGATGCAGGGTGGCTTGGGAAAGAGGGCTGGGGGGTGAGAGGAGGGAGGAGGGGGGTCTGTGGATAGCATGAGGAGTAGAAAATTTCTTAATAAAGAAAAATAAAATAAAATAATAAAAAAATTTATTTCTTCATACTGAGTGTTTGAAGATGTCTTTAGTGTAGAATTAGAACATTTCTTGTAAGTTACCAAGTTTGTGGCAATACATTCACAGTATTCCTTTGTTATTATTTCAGTTATGATATCTGTAGTGATGTATTCAAATCCAATATTATTAATTTGTGTTTTATATCTTCTATCTTCCTTAGGGCCTTCTGAATTTTATTGATTTCTTTAACTAATAAGATTTTGGTTTTGTTGGTTTTTCTCTACTGATAATCAGTTTTCAATTTAATTGATTTTTGCTCTAAATCTTATTGCTTTATTTCTCCTTAATTTGAAGACAATTTTCACCATCCCCCTTTCTTTTCTTACCTCTTTCCTTTTTTCTTCATTTTTTTCTCATTGTACTTTGAGATGGGACTGGTTTCATTATCCTAGGTTACCTGGAATATGTTAAGTACTTTATACTGTCTTTGAACTTCGGGCAATTGTGGCAGTTTGAATGAGAATGGCCCCCATAAGCCCACAGATTTGCATGTTCAATCCCTAGTTGTTGGAGAGTTTGGGGAAGGATTAGGAGGTGTGACCATGTTGGAGGAGGTTGCAATGTGTCACTGGAGTTGGCCTTTGAAGTTTCCCCACACAGGCCCATTCTTTCTCTGCCTCTAGTTTAGGGATATGAAGCAGTCTCTCAGTTACTCCTCCCTTGCAATGCCTGCATTCCTGCTGCCATACCCCCCTCTGGAATGGTCATGGGCTCTACCTCTGAAACTATAAGCAAACCTCCAATTAAATGGTTTCTTTTGTAAATTTTCTTGGTCATGGTGTCTCTTCACAGCAATACAACACTAACAAGACAGTAACCAATCCAATTCAGCCTCCAGAGTACAGGGATTACAAGAGTGCATCAAGTTTTTCTACTTTATTGAGGAGGAAACATAGCTTATTAGTTTCAGCACTTTCTTTTTTCTGATACATTCATAAACGCTCTAACCTCCCCTCTAAGTATTGCATTCACTGCATGCCAGGTATTTGGTAAGGTACATTTTACTGTCAGGTAGTTCAAAACATCTGTCCCACATGCTTATTTTCCAGTTACCTCTCTTTTCGTTGAGTTTTAGTTATCCACGGTGTTTAAAGGAGGAAACTTTATGGTTTCTAAAGGTGCTTTGCAGCCATGGACATGGACTGTTTTGGTGAAAGCTTACCTATGTGTGAACAGAGAAAGAATATATTTGTTGTTATTGTTGGATAAAGTAAAAATGCCTGATTAGAGGCAGGTGATTGATGATGACAAGGAGATTAACTATGTTTTGACTTTCTGTCTGCTGCCTCTGGCCATTTCTGACTTTAGCGAAGTGGTGATGTCATCCAACTTTGAAGGATTCGTATTATTTTTTTCCTGAAATTATATTGCTTTTTGTTTCACATAGTCTGAGGTCCTATCCTCAAAATAGGTACAAGAAGTACATGTGCATGAACATTAAAAGATCATTAAGACTTTTTGGAGAATTGACCCCCTCATTATTGTGTGATGCCCTTCTTTACCTATGATAACTTTCCTGGTTTTAAGGTCTGTATAGTATAAAATGAATACAGCTACTTTCCCTTTCTTTGGATTAGAGCTAACACAGTATAGATTTCTATCCATTTTCTTTTTGACTGTATGCTTTTTATGTAGAAGGTCAGTTTCTTGTAGAATCACATAGTGGAGTGATCTTTCTTGACCCATGTTGGTAATTTGTCTTTCAAGTGGTTCATATAGATAATTGATGATCTAACTCATTATTGTTTTAATGTAATAAATGTATACCATATCTATGGATATATTTCATGTGAGTTTATTGTCTAAGTACATTGGAGACATGTGTGTACATTTAGAATTTTCTCTGGAGTTTGCAAAATACACTGACAACTAGTCAGACCCCAGTTTCAAATAACAGGCTAGCTTTTCAGTGGCAATAAGCACATGATGGTAAAACAGTAACTTTTTATCCTACCTTCTATCTTCTATCCCTTGATTCAGTGGTAACATCTGTATATAATCATAAACACACACACACACACAAACACACACACATATATAATATATATATATATATATATATATATATATATATATATATGTATTTGGGGAAATAATATATTAAGTATAAACAATCAAATGCATAGTTGCCATGATTATTTTTAATGGAGTTATTGTTTAGAACAATTAAGAATATTTAAAAAGTGAGAAATAAAAGTTTTTTATTTTGCCTTTACTTTCTCCATCTTTGACACTCTTCTTTGATGCAAATTCCTCCCATTTTTCTTTTTTTAGGAAGTCATATTTCTGCCTTCTTTTTGATGGATATTTTGAAGAATCTAGTATTCTCATCAGCAGTTTTATTCTCCTATTTATTGAATGCTAAATATTTCCCTCCACCCCATTGTTGAACATGGTGTGAGGACAATTGCTATAAAATTTGCGATTATATAGGTAAGATTATTTTTCCTGATTTTTTTTGCTCTAGTATCATAATCTTTTATCTCTATACTTATAAAAATGAAATATCTAGGTGTAGGTTGAAGGAATAATTATCCCTCAAGGTGTTCTGAGATGTCTGGATCCACTGTTTGGTGTCTGGCACTAATTTGGTAAGATTCTCAGTAACTATTGTTTGGAATAGCGTTTCCACTCCTTCCACTCCTAATCTGTGCTCTGCCTTTCTACTCATGACACCACCCTGTCTGCAGTTCTCCCACAGTCCTTGCATATTTGGTTCTGTTTTTCTTTCAAAGTTTGATCTTTTTGCTTTTCTACTTTCTGATTCTCTATTGATATGTGCATAATCTGAGAGCCTTTCTTCAGCTGTGTTCAGTCTACTAAGAAGTCCAGCCACGGCATTCTCCTTTTCTGTTCAGGCTTTTTGATCTTTCCTATCTCCTTTTGGTTCATTTTTTTTTCTTTTTAGATGCATGCCTCTCTGCCTTCTTTGTCCATCTCCTCTTGTGTGCTGTCTACTTTATCCATTAGAGCCTTTAGCATATTAATCATAGTTGCTTTAAATTCCAGTCTGATCATTTCAACACTCCCGCCATGTCTGGTTCAGATGCATGCTCTGTCTGCCTCTTCACATTATTTTGTCTTTTGTGTGCCCTGTTTTTCTCCTTGTAGTCTGACATGATGCACCAGATAAAAGGAACAACTGTAAATAGGCCTTTTGTAATGAGGTGGTAGCATGTCCAGCAGATGTGTGCTCCAGTACATGCATTAGGTCTCAGTCTTTTTTTTTTTGACTGTAGAACTCAAAACTCTGAACATCACAAGCTTTTCTTGTTCTCTCACTTCTTGGTGGGATAGTTTAACTAGAGTGGCCTGGTCTGCATGTCACCCTTCTCCCATGCAGATGGCTAGGGCTGACTTGAATTGGACTTCTCTTTTCCCACAGATTAGGTAGGCTCTCGTAACCTTCTTCCCTAGACAAACACACCTTCCTCCTTCATTCCCTCAAGTTTCTGCTGCAATCTCAGTGAGTCTTTAAAACTCCCACCCCATCCTGCTTTGCTCCGGTTTCTTTTCTATAGAATTGTGTATCATTTCTTTATGTAACATCTTTGTTCTCCTCATCCCACTGTTAGAATGAGAGCTACACCAGAGTGAGAAACTTCAAACACAGAACACTGCTGGAACACTGCTATCATGCATTAGATCCATGCAAATGCCTCGGAGACATATAACTCCAAGCTGGCATACTGTTTAGGTCTTCTACATCAACTGTTTGTTCAATGGGAACAGTTTTGTTGACCATAATTAATTAAAAGTGAATGAGATTTATATAGCATCAATTTTACATTTTCAAGAAATTCATTGAATTTTGATGGAAGAAAAAAAATCAAATTCAGATTTGTATTTTTCTACAAATTAATGTGCAAACAATGGCATTTTGAATGACAGAATACTTTGGTATTAAGCATCCAGAAGTGAGATGTTTAACAATATGCCGTTGTGAAGAGCAGAAAGCATCATTTTATAATGCTCCTGTGGGTTTTCTGTGATGTTACACTGTAGATATGCTAGGCCAGTAAATTCTAACTAGTAAATTCATGTAGCTTTAGTAAATACCTGCCTTTTTATTAACAAATTTTTGTAGATTCACATTCTATAAATAATTTACGATTATTTATAGATTTAACTAAAACTTTTAGGAAAATCACTAATTTCTAGTGTACCTTTCCAGTGAGTTATATTTTATAATTTCTATTGATTTAATTGAATTGAGATCAACCGTTTTCCCCTAATTACACAGGAAAAAATACCAAGGATTGTAAGCTGAAGACATGGAAGCCTCCCTGACTTGGAGGACATATGGAGAATCACAATCTTAAACAGATACCATGCTGAGGGTAGATTAGCAAACTGGGATAGAGGACAGTGTTGATCAAAGAAAGGCAGGGGAGGTTAGGAATGAGCCCTTTACCTGAGAAGTTCAAAGGATATGCATTCTAAACAGTGGAGCTAAACCCTTCTTCCTGTGGGAGACACAGGATTTACATGGCCTCTGCCTCTCTCCCAAAGACTTGTAAGGTGTCTTGGTCCTTGCTTTTCTCCTCTTGACATTATCTCCTGGAGGATTGTGTCCTCAGTGCTCACCCAGGAGCCAGGCACTATGAGAATGAAGCCGTCCCTTCCTGAAAACACGAGTTCATTTTCACTGATCTGCTCTCCTTCCTCTCGTTTCCTCATGTCCCAGTCCCACTTTTGGACAGGTTCCCTCTGCTGTGTCACAGTTTTCTATCCGAGGAGGTCTTTCCATGGTTAGATTCATGTATTTTCTTCAACTTTGGGCCTGTCAGTCTACCAATGAGCACTTTGGCTAATAGTTCATAAAAACAAGACCAGATTTTTCTCTGCAAAGTAAAGATGAATAATGATATCAAGAAAGTAAAACAATTTTTATTGTCATATTTTGTATATATGTATACATGTATGTGAATAATGTAGTATATAATGTGTTGAGTGTATATACATATAGATGTGATTGTGTGTAGGTATTTCTAACTTACTCCTTTGAGATAGGACTTAACATTACGCATGGAGATAGGCTGATGTCTTTCAAGCTCCAGCAATCCTCTTGTCTCTGATGACAACATGGGCTGATGTTACACGCGTCACATGTCTGGCTTTGCACATAGGTACTAGGATTCAAATTATTTAGGGCTTCATGTTGCACAGTAAGTGTTCTTGTCAAATGAGTCATCTCTGCAGTCCTCCGAAAACACTTATTTTATCATTAAAATTGGTAAATGGTTTCTTTTTCTTGCTATGCTGTGGATAGTTAGGAACCAACCAATGCTGTTTCCCACATTGTGTAAGCGACTTCATCTTTATTATAAATTTCAGTTCCATGTGCTTCCTTTCAGAGGTTAACAAGGTGATTTATAAGAGAAATAATGGCAGAACCTCTTTCAGAGGTATTGAAATCTTTCTGGTATAAACTTTACACAGCATAATGAATGTGTTGGCATTTGTGCCTTATTTGCATTCCATAAAATAAAACACTAGGTATAAGGAGTCCCTGTTAAATTCATATTACCTGTTAAATGAAGATGCTCAGAAGCCAATGTAATCTAATTAAAATCATGAAATGTTATTCAATCCACAGTCATATGCCTACATGCCTCCAAGACATTACCTACACACTTACATTCGCCATGCACAGAGAGCATACACACTCCAGTAAGTATACTAGGAGGAAATGATCCCCAGATTCTTTGGTGTAATTTATCAATTTCTAAGACTTTTTTAATTTGACATATTATTTCAACTACTTGACTCTCCTTAATGTATTTCTCATTTCTTATAAAAAACAGACAGTGAAGGGTCTTCTCAGACTATAAACCTGGATGCTTGTCACAGTAATATAGTTAATACTGGAACATTGGAAAACAGTATTTCTGTCCCTTAAATGTGGCCCTTTCTTATTATTCATGCTTGGCAGCTTGCTCGTGAATGTCCAGATGTTGATACCAATGCTATTTTTAGAGAACAATGAGGTGTTTATTTTGCAATCTTTTCTCTTTTGCTTCTCCCACACATAATTGCATGATCTTTGAAACATTCACAACAAATAACAAAAAGTAGCCGTTCGAAATGAAGTAATTGTAAGTCTAAGGTTTGTAAATTAAGAATAGATTATATATTTTTCCTATTACATAGGCTTTGCCTATTTGAAGTGTGTGTAAAAACAAATTTGTAAACATACATTTATCTTGAAAATTATTGTATAAAGGTATATATAACTAAGAGTTGGACAAATAAAAGTCGGGAATTTGGGGGGTCATTAAATGCTTACTGTGTACCTAACTGCTATATATTTTCAAAAAGCATTAAAAACCCACAGCCTTGATTACTTTTAATCAATTAGAATTAGGCAAAGAGCAACTATTATTTTATTCAACAGACAAAATTCTGGTTCAGAGCCTTTTGAATTATTTATAATTGGCCTATCATTTAATAAAAAGGCAAAGAGTTGTCCTGCCACCCAACTCACACTGGACAAGTCACCCCAGTAGAACTGCTTTAGAGCTTCTTATAAGATTTTTGTCTCAGATGTAGCCCACATCCCCATATGTCTCATAAATCCTCCCAACACATTTTCACACGCATGACCATGAATGTCTATTCAGAGAGAGAAGCTTTTACAACATGTGACATTTTTCAACTTCCAAGAACAAAAGGCAAATGGGCCCTGGCCCTGGATTTGGAACAAAAAATAAAAGCAAAACAAAAACCTCTTACATTTTTACTAAATAAAAGAATGAATACAGACAGCAAAGGCTGAGTGGAAGCTCCTTCAGGCACCATGCTGATCTTTCTTGAGACAATTGTTCAATGAGGGCAGACAGGAAAAAATAGAGAGATAAAAATAGAGTAGAACCCAGGTGTCACTCAATCCATTTTCTCCCTAGTGGGAAGTGTTCACAATGATGTAGCATGGAATACTCCCCTCGTGCATTTTTAAAGTGACAAGGATATTCCATGTTTATTTCAGGATAATTCACTATACAGTAAGTAGTTACTGTCAAGAAATTTTGGTTTCCTTTTACCCCAAAGATTTTTGTAAACTTTAGTATAATAAATCCTTTGCACATAAATCTCCTGAATTAGGCTAAGGAATTTCCTCTACTTTGCTTTTAGTATATTTAATGACTTTAAGTACTAGTTCTCCTTAGATACCGGTCATCTAAGCCAGACCAATTTTTTTGTAACTTCTAAATACGTAACATAGTCACATAACATAGTCACCCCAAATGATATTAAACAATATATTTGTGTGTGGTAGATTATGTAGAGAGCTATATGTGTGCTTTCCCCTCAACCAACTGCTCTACTCTGAGATAGACACTTTCAGATTATACTGTAGACAGATATAAAAAAAGCAAAAAAAAAAAAAAAAAACTTCAGAAAAAATGTATGTTGGAAAAAAAACTGTTGGTATGTAAATTTAACTTTAAATTTTTCTCAATCTAGGTGGGTGCGTTTTTATTGCAATTTGTTACAATTGGCTCCTGTATGAGTTGGTTACCAACGTTAACTGAGTACATATATAATTTCCATTAAGGAGTCCATGTATTACCATGCCTGGGCAGGGGATATAGCTCAATGGTAGAGTGCTTGCCAGCATACTCAAGGTCCTGGGTCCAGTCCCCAGCACCACAAAACAAGATACCCTCTGCTCATTATTAACAATTAAGCTGTAGGCATTGTGAAGACATATAGATGGGATTTTATACCTAATTGACATGCATGTTATGAAATAAATCCTTGGAGATATTCATTTAAATCCAATCACTGGCTACCTTTCATAGATAGATTTGCACAGATTTGGCTTGGTGGAAACTTCATATGTCCATCCGAAATGACCCACAGAAGAATATTTCTAACTGTCAATCACTGAAAATACTCTAATCTTCATTATGATTTCCCTGTTCATACGGAACTACTCATCTCTGTTCCATTTCTTTCTGTCTTACTTTTTTCCATTGGAGAGATAACATTCGTCACTGATGATGCTGGCACCACAAAACGTCCTAGAGTCAATTCTTAGTGCAAACATTTGAGTTCTCCATCTGGAGCTCACCTAGTGTCCCAGCATGCACAGTAAAGAAGCACTTACTTTGGATTGGAATTTGGTGTGGTTTAAAGGATCAGCTTTTCTGAACAATGGAGTCAGTCCACTATTTCTAGGGTACTTCAAAGAAATTTTATTAAAATAAATTATCCTTAAAGAGAAACAAATTCCTATCTTTTCTTATTTGATATGCATATATATGTATGGTATAGTACATATGTGTGCCCTCTATGCATGTGATTAGAAGGTGTCAAATGTCCATGAATGTATATGTGGAGGCCAAAGGAGAACATTGGTGTCTTCCTCTGTCTCTCTCCACCCTATTTTTTTTTTAAGACAGAGTCTCTGAACAGGAAGTCTGAGATTTCACCTAAGTTGGCTAGCCAGAGAACTACTTGTCTCTACTCTCCAATGCTAGGGTTACGGGTACTTACAGTTATGGGCTGGGTTTTTATTTGTGGTTGGGGATTCAAATTCAAGTTCTTGTGATTGTATATCAAGCAATCTTATGCACTACACCATTTTCTTAGCCCCTGATTTCTTTACTTTTATTCCATTCTTTTTAATAAATTTAAAGTCATGAAAGCCAGTAAAATGGCTGTTTCATTTAATATATATATATATATATTCATATGTAGCTGTCCTTTCAGGATCTATGAAGAAGGATAAATGGGGGTGGAAGGAAGGGAGAGGAGAAGGGAGGGAAGGGAGGAGGGAGGGAGGGAAGGAGGGAGGTAGAGAGAAGGATAGAGATCTCAAGAGATCATCAATGCATAAAACCAAACAACTTTATATTCTTTATATCCCTTTGTAGGGAATATTTTTTTGTGCTTTATTTTACCAGATGTGGTAACTTACATGAATTAGCTCTACTTCTCGCTGGTAAGTTATGACAACTATTCAGTTACACTTCTCAAGCTGTCCAAATGATGAAGGAAATGATGAGTCTAGTAAGAGCAATCAAGTAATACTGATGCTTCAGGACTGCTGATTTTTGTAACTATTAGTTTGTTGTGCTTATTATTAGACTGAGAATCTGAAAACCTTGTCTCAACACATACTACAAAAAGTATAAAGTTGGTCACTCCAGGAAAACATAGAAAACAAAGCAATTGGGTTTGAGGACATGCGTCCATTGGTTGAAGTGCTTGCCATGCAATCAAGATTGCTTGAGTTCGGAGACCCAGCACCCATGCCCCACCTGGGGCTGGGGGCATTAGCCTTGAGGTCTAGCTCTGGGAAAGTAGATCCAGGAGGGTCTCTGGAGCTCAATGAACACCCATTGTAACCCAGTTAGAATCTCAGGTTCAATGAAAGATCTTGCCTCAAAAGATAAGGAGAACAGTTAATGAAGACACCTAGTATTAGCATCTGGTCTCCACATGTATGCACACATACCTGTATATACACAAGCACACACGTATGAACACACAAAACAATAAAAAGGTTATCATTTCACAAAGCCTTACTTGTAGAAGCAATAATGCTATGGTATATCACACACACACACACACACACACACACACACACACACACACACACAGCCACACATAGTAGTTAATGTAACAATCAGTTTATACAACTATAAACAATGTCACCTAGAAGAAAGGTTCTCACTCTGTTTATCAACAATGAATAAACTCATATAAATTCATCTTTCACTTCATACAAAACTGGTCAGGAGTGTGTGGGGACTTGTATTTTAGGATATGTGCAAATGCACCCACTGATAGCACATGATGCTAGAGCCTTCCAGGAATCAATGACTGAGAAAATGCTCCACTGTCTGATTTTCCTGATCACTTGCACAGCAAATGTGTGAACCACTTTCATTTTTAACTTTGAAAATGCTGCTCTGTCTTAGCTCCAAGGAAAACAGCAGTGGCTTTCCAGGGGATGTAGATCCTAGAGGACTTTGAAGTCGCTGACACATCATTTCTTGTGAGTGCTTCTCTGGTCCTCAGCAGCCAGCATTGCCTGTGGTGAGAGGCTTCACACTATTCTTCATGAGTCAAAAAAAAAAATCTGGAAATCCTTAGGCATCCCTGACCTATAAAGCTATTTGCAAATAAGACCCCATTTCAAACAAATGTGAAGATTGTTTCACTCATTAACTGGGATGATGGGAATATCCCACTTCCTTTGAGACACTCTTAACTCCAAGTCTGCAGCTCCTATCTATTTAGGGTCAGGTTTCATCTCAAGTCTGAAAGGTTTGTTTTTGACCTATGTTTGCTTGTTTTACCATTTTCCTAAGCATCTATTTTCAATAATACGAGCACAAGTATTAATTAGTGAATTTGAATTTCCAAAAGGAATCAAAGACAGATCTGAAGCCAGGTGTAGTTTGACTCCATCTCTTTTGTTTGCCAGCTGTCTGAGGAGTGTATTTCCTTAGGTTTTGTGAGGAAGACCTAGTGATGTATGGAAGAGAACAGGCTTCTCCATTTATTAGCTGTAGGTGATGAACGATTTTTCGTACTCTCTAGGACAAGTTTCTAACCACTGTGAGCATCAGTGTGCTTGGCTGTAGCATGATCTTCATGTTAACTGTCCTTGGGAAATACTGAGTTAATTCTCAAAGCATTCCGTTTGCATGTCTGTCTCCATTGGTTCCTCTAGTCCTATCTCAAAACTTGCTTATTGTCTTTTCTTTACCATATATTCATCATTTTATTTTTGTTCATTCTTGTTTAAAAATTTGTAAACCTTGAAGGTTCACTTCTTTTAAAATTTTTTCAAGACAGCGTTTCTCTGTGTAGTTTTGGTGCCTGTCCTGGATCTCACTCTGTAAACCAGGCTGACCTTAAAGTCACAGAGATTTGCCTGCCTCTGCCTCCTGAGTGATGAGATTAAAGGTGTGAGCCACCACTGCCCGGCCTGAAGGTTCACTGTTATTGTAAGTAGGTGTGTGTAGGTATGCACATGCCATAGTGTACATGTAGAAGTCAGAGACAACAGTGTAGAGTTGGAGCTCCCCTTTCTTTACATGTGCCCCAGGAAACACACTTTGGTTTCCAGGCTTGTGCAACAAATGATTTACCCGCTGAGCAATCTCACCTTCCCCCCCCCCCCCAATTTTTAATTAGTGTACATAGCATTAGGTTTCATTTTGTCATTTTCAAAGAAAATTTATTTTTGCTGCTTCACCTCCCTCCCACTTCTCCCTCCAGCCGGAAGATGCCTCACCCCACCATGTACATGTCTACTGACCCTACAATCTCCTTTCTACTTCCCTGTCATTTTTTGTGTGTTAGCCCTTCCCCCCCTGCAGCACACACCCACCTATATACATACATATAAACATATCTGTCATCTAGGTCCAGCATTTGAGAGAGAACATGTGATTTTTTGTCTTACTGAGTCTGTGTTACCTGCCTGAATACAGTCATGCCCAGCTCTATCCATTTTCCTATAAAATTCTTGATTTCATTTTTCATTACAGCTGAACCAAGTTCCAATTTTACTCCACATTTTCATGATCAATTCATCTATTGATATATAACTAGGCTAGCTCCATTCCTTGTTATTGTGAATAATACAGCAATAAATGTAGATGTGCACGTATCTTTGTGGTTAGTTATAGAATTCTTTGGGTATATCCCTATGCATGGTATAACAGGGTCATATAGTAGTTTTATTTCTATTTTTTAAAAGAAAACTCTATTGTATAAAGTACTATAAATAAGAACTAGTCCCTCTGTCTCTGTCAATAGCTAAAATTATCACGTATTTCTTATATTAAAATAATCAACCAAACACATAAATTTCAGTGTCACCAAATAGCAAATACGACATATGTTCTGAACAACAGAATTACATTAGTTGAAAGACTGAAAACACACACATACACATACCCACCCACCACATATACACACAATCAAACTACACATAATATGCAGGATACCTTTTAAATATTTCATAATTCATAATTCTATTGCCTGGTATGTTTAGTTTTTACTTTATTTTACTATGTTGTTTTTACTTCATTTTTATATTGAAACGCAAATATGCTTCTTATTAAAAACACTCTATAACAGTAAATCCCATGCAATAAGAGTGTTAACCATTGTAAACCCTGTCATGTCTCTGAGAAGCAGAGGAATTATCTTGTTATCAATTTAATAATGGAACATTGAAGTAAATGATGCCATCCACTGACACTAGTCACACTGACTCTCTGGGGAAATTCATGTCTGTGAGAACTGTCAATCTAGATGGATATGGACATATTAAACATACTACCATCAATCCATAAATGGACTCTTTCTGGGATGCCTTAATAAAAAGATTGCTTATTTTGATACAGACAAGCTATGCGGAATACCTTGACATTGCTGATCTGTAGTGCCTTTAAGAAAATATAGAATTTTAGGTAAATAGTTTAATATTTTTTTCTTGATATATTTATCCTTCAGCATAACTTGCATGCAAGTATGCTTCTGAGGTTTTAATGAATGAAGTATTGATAATTACATACATAAGGGTATGTGAAGTAGATATAATACATTTCTTTCCACTATTTCCTTTGGGAAGATTTCTGGAAAGTATAGCTAGTATCTTTATTGTTTTGCATTAAAAATGCCTTTAGTTCTAATTCAGATAGTTATAAAATGATTTCTTCTTTTTTTTTTTTTTTTGGTTTTTCGAGACAGGGTTTCTCTGTGTAGCTTTGTGCCTTTCCTGGGACTCACTTGGTAGCCCAGGCTGGCCTCGAACTCACAGAGATCCGCCTGGCTCTGCCTCCCGAGTGCTGGGATTAAAGGCGTGCGCCACCACCGCCCGGCCTCTTTGTTATACATTTGTTTGTCAATAATATTCAGTGACCCTGTGCTTGCTATCCTTTCTACCAAGTTCTGCAGCACTCAACCCTTGCAATCTTTGCCACACCCAAGTGGAGTCACACCTTTGTCCTTGAATGAATTCCCTCAGTAGATCTCCATCTCTCCAGACCAAAGTTGAAACTGTGAGGTAACCATAAATGGGTCTTCATAATTGGGCTCATGTGTATAGGGAGATCACCACAACCATTATGCCTGCTACCCTTCCATCTGTATTTTATAGTCAATCAGTACTAAGCCACTTGTTCTTTTAATTTGTTAATGAACTCTGTTTCAGTTTGTTAAGGTTTCATTGTTCTCCAGCTGTGCTGGCTCTTCCACTGTGAAATCCTAGTCTTTCTCTGAGATGCTGCAATTACATTCTCTTTACATTCCCACCAGTACTATCAATTTTTATGCCTTGTTGTATATTTCTTACCTGAGAGTATTGTGGACCTATTTACTTGCTTCAGTCCCCTGCTTTATATTGTGATCAACATGGCAACATTGCTCATTTTGTTTCTTTTCTTTTTAAAATCTCTGTATTTGCTGTCCAGGAAAGACACTGATTTTTAATGGCCCATGGGACATCTGATGACATCTGTATTAACTTCCAGGTATCTGTGAAAAAGACCCCTAATTTCCCTAATTTCTTCCAGGTTCTTTTTAAAGCTCACCCAAACCATCAGAGTAAAAAGAAATGAACAAAAAAGCTCAAAGCAAAAGCAAACCCTCAGAAATGATTAACCATCGCTTTTGTCAGCTCCAGAATCCTTACGTCTGCTCTCAAGCTGGCCAGTATCTCATTCCCAAGCATTAGAGAGGGACGACTAAGAAATTAGGTTTCCCTAGAACTTGAGGCTATTGTAGTCTAGTTCTCCCAAGACCTAGTTTAAGATTTCTGAATGAATAAAAGAATTTGCAGCTGCCTAAACATCTGCATGACAATAAGCACAATGGCTCTGGTTTTGGTCTAGCCCCTGAGGAGAGAAGCAGGCAGACAACAGGCATTCTGATTTTTAAAGGTTTTCTTTAGGTGTTATATATGAGCATTTTAACCTTACATATGTATGTGCTCCACATATAAGCTTGGTGCCGTGGCAGCCAGAAGACAGTACCAGATTCCTTGATCTGGAATCATAAATGGTTGTGAGCCACCTGTGAGTGCTGATAACTGATCCCGGGTCTTCTGCAGGAGCAGCAAGTGTTCTTAACCATTGAGACATGTCTCTAGACTAAGAATAGCAGTTGCATATTAAAACATTCATTTGAAGTTAATACCCTGAAAGTCTTACTCATTCCTACACTTTGTTTCCTCAGGGGAAAGACATAGAATTATCCGCACCAATAATTACAAGGAATGTTATGAGTAAACTTGAAGAAAACGTGAAAATCTAGCAGTTTCATAACTGTTCTTATATCTCTTGATCGGTATTATCATAAGAATCAGTATTTGAATATGGACAAACAGACTAGGGCATTTACAGCTGAAGGAAGAAGGCACTCACAATTTAAATGTCTTTCCTTTCATTGGCCTATAGAAATAACTGAAGATGGGTCAGAGGGCAAGGGGATTTGACTCAGAGGGGAAAGTGACTTGTACAAACAGTACACAGCACATGCACTGTTGGTTGACTAGAGATGGTGGTTGGTTAACCTTGATGAAGACCATAAACACAATAATCTAAATGAGAGGTTAATCTCATGAACTTATTTTTCTCTGATCTGAGTCTGAGAAACCTTACTTCTGATCTGTATGGGGCTCTGGAGTCTTTCCTATTTCCCCAGATCCTGAAGTTATAATAGAGACCCTGAGCCCAAGACAGGGTAGTAGTCCTTCACTGCTCACCTACTAAATGCTAGGGATTGGACTAGCAGTGTTATTGATGGTACCAGCATGCTTCATGCTCATGGCCTGGTAGAGAAGAGAGACATTACAGGCACTAAAGGTGTGATTGGTATGAACAGAGGTTGGTGTGCAAATGAAAGGCAGAGTAAACAGGAGCCTCTAAAGTTGTCTTGCGGGGAATTTCTCTACACTGGATGGCATAAGCGTGGAAAGTTGACAGAGGAATTGAAATCTCTTGGGTAAAAAATGGTTTCAGCTCAAGAACAAGGTGTTTGATACATCCAGGTGCAGATATGGTAAGAACTAAGTATGTTTAAGCAACACTTTTAAGAGAATCTTGGTAATTGACTGAGAATGGGATAGAATGAAGGCTGTCAAGGAAGAAGACAGAAGTCACTTTGATCCTTAGAAGACAAACCATCCGGCATTGGTTTTACTAGCAGTGCTATGTAAATCTGGAGCTCTCCTGCACTTCCTGTAGGCCCATTGTCCTCAACTTGAAGACAGAATAGAAGAGCGCTGAATATTGGCTTTATTCAGGTCTGTGAGTAGCCACACACAATCTCAGTTCATTTTCTGTCAAGTTCATAGACTAGCCAAGTGAAAGGTGGGAGTGTGTGATTATGGCTAGGAGGAATGGGTGGAAGGAAGGCAGCAACTTCCTTTGTTCATTCCCTTTCAGACCTGATATTATCCAAAAGAAGAGAGCACAAAATGACATTGCATGCCCCTGCTGTGGAGAGGGCAGAACTGGTCATGGGCAATTGTGAGCACCAGAGCTGACATAGTACCCTGGTGACCTGAATGAGTTAAGGCATTGTCCAGAGTCTCTCATTTACAACTGGGAAGAATTTGGCCATTGAGAGGCAGATTGAATAGGTCCATTTTTGTCCATTGTGATTTCAATGACAGGTCCAGTTTGCTCTGGTCTAAACTGACTCACCAAATCATGCACTCAGACAATTGAATCACCAACCCTTTGACACACTGCAGACTCTCTGCAGTGTAACAGAATCATCACTTCAGGCTGCAGCTGGGGGCATCTTTTTCTTTCTACTCCTATTCTCCAGACAGGCTACACTCCAATGCTTCTCTGGGACAGCGTTTAAAATAAGAGATTGATATTGTCACTTATCTTTCTGTTAGCCTGTGTGTGTGTGCGTGTGCGTATGCGTGTGTGTGTGTGTGTGTGTGTGTGTGTGTGTGTGTGTGTGTGTGTGTGTTAGGTGCTGAATGTGTGATAAAAGCAGACACACAACAAGAGAGGCAGCGGCTATTTCTCCGATTCCCACATTAGTTCTTCTTTAATAAACCAACCTTATGTCACATCTGTTCATCCTTTCATGTAGAGCTTTCTTAGTTATGTAATAATTACATTTACTTTTTTTTGCCTACTCATGATGATACCATTTCAGCCAAAAATCATTTTTAAAAATCTTCAGAGCTATTCATAAAACTTTTTTAATGACACTTGGTAAGTTCTTACTATTATTCAGATCAAAGGGTATGTGGTGGAATTGTCTCTCAGAGTGCTACATGGTTGTGATATAAAAGCTCTCTGATAGTGGTTGATACCCCAGGCCATGATACTGCTGAGGGAATGATTGAGGAAAGTGGAAAAGGTAAGTGAGAGTGGGTCTGAACACTATTAATAGGCATAGTTATAGAGTTATAACTGTATCATCTACCTATTAGATGCCTTACTCTTCAGGTAAGAAAAAGAAATATGGAAATAAGATCTCTTGAAAGAAGGCAAATTACCTAATAGGTTAAATTACAGAAACTTTATCTTAGTAAGAAAAAAACTGCAAACTGATTGAAAATGTGTGTGTTTTTATTATTTACCACACATATACCACTTGTGATTCTGAATAAAACTTATTGTAATGAGTTAGAGGTCAGTGATTCTTCCAGGATCCTGGTGGTCACTTTAATAGGACCAATGGTAAAGACCTCTCTTCCTCTCTAGACAGAAATCATAGCATAGGGATGGTAGAGCCCTCCTCCTTTGCAGACTCCAGTGTTAGCACGGAAAGTGGGTAGGCTTTGCACATTGTATTTTGGATTCTTTCCCCCTTGTGAACAGATCTCCTTCCTTGCATCTGCCCCATTTCTTCCCATCCTTTGCTCCCTTTCTTCTCTCTTTTTTCTGCTTTCCTTTTAAAATTTTTAATATTTGACAAGATCTCATTATGTAGCCCTGGCTAGCTTGTGACTCCCTATGTAGACCAGGCTGGCCTCAAACTCAGACACTCAACTGCCTTTGCCTCCCAAGTGCTATAATTAAAGGCATGCATCACCATGCCCAGAGCTGTCTTTCCTTTCTTTCTATAGTTTGAAGTTCTAGGCTGGCCTTGAACGCATGGCAATCCTTCTGCCTTTACCACCTTCTTGCTGGAATTATAGGTGTGAGCTGCCACATCCTGATAACAAAATTCCTTTTTTGAAATGTTATTTTGTCAAAGGTCATTTTTTTCTCCTTAGAGTTTTCCTGAATATACTTAATCCAAGCAAATAGAAGTTCCTGAACAGACCATTAGCGGTCTTTCACTTATAAATGTTTTAATATGCTCTAAATGCACATGATTAAACAACACAGTTTACTATATATAAAAATTTTAATTAAAATATATAAATTATGACCATCAAATTATATTCATTTTATTAAAATAAATGAATTAATTTTTTTTGCTTGATATCTTGTGACTTATGAATACTATGATTACGGGTTTGTGCGATAAATAAATTACTAAACAAATTCTAAGATTTTGGAGTATCTTCCTTCATTTGAAAATCATGGTAAATATGTATTCACCTCGTATAGATAATTTTTGCATGTAGATAAAAGTCAGGTAATATAGCAAGATGTCACTAAATAGTTAAATTCAAAACAAATGCAAAATATCTATCTCTGGTCTTCCTCTTACAAAAATATTATAGAGTATATGGTTAAGCTGGCGTCTTTTATTAGCTGACAGTTTACCTCTGGAAAACACTTTGGTAAGATATTGTTTGGTAAAATAAAATGACAATTATCAAAATAGATGATACAGTTATAACTCTATAACTATGCCTATTAATAGAATATTAGTCAGGTTTTATTAGCTACAAATTTAAAAATGGAAAGTTGTAATGTTATAACCACAACTTTTTGAAAACTCTACTCTGCCTTTAATCCCCCTTCTTTGTTACCCAGAGGAACACTTAGATTTGATACTTGATTACCAGAGGCTTGTGCTTATGAGGATTTGTACATAGTGGGGGTCTTATACTTAAACTCCACTGGAGAGAAAAACTATATTAGACATTTTTACAACAGTCTCCATGCAGTCACACTCTAGGAGCCCACCTCAGTTACTCAGCTGTATTCCATTCCTTCTGCACAGGTACATAAAAACACTCTCATCTGATTCTTGACAACATGCTTTGATTTGCTTCCTTTTTTGAAAGTTTCATCTCTTATTTGACATAACTGCATACACATTACACATATTGGCTTCAGTTTACTAAGTCTATAGTTTATCAATTATTCACAATTACAATCAAATAACTTAATGAATACAGCTTTAAACATATCTTAGATGCCAATTGTTGGTGGTTTACAAGGAGCTTACAAAGAGTTGTCTTGTTTTTTTTTTTTGTCATTGTTTTGTATAATCTTCATTCTTTTGCACTGCAAAAGCAATGGCTGCAATTAAAGTTTATTACTTACAGGCTGCAAAAAGATAGCTCTCAAATCACTATCAGGCTGAGGGTTGGGAAGAACAGAAAGGAAGCAGGAGGTCATGAGAATCAAGAAGGACCAGGGCAGAGAAGGTGTGGGACATTGTCAGATAAAGATTAAAAATAATACACCAAGCTTTCATAAGTGCTTGGGGGAAGAACAGAAAGGCATTCAAAACAAGGATCCAAGACGCCATTAGGCAGGATTTGAAACTAGTCTCAAGGGATAGGGCTCAGGAAATAGAAAGGTTGTCTCAACCCCTGTGGCTGATAGAAGGAAGCAAGGACAATGTGATTCTTGGATCATCAACAGTGGCATGTCTGTTAGGTGGGATGACAGGGATGGCAGAGTGGCAGGAGGTATAGACAGTATCTCGTACTTGTAAGTTCTAAGGAAAGTATTTGTTTGCCAAAGGACATAAATATTTTCCAGAAAGCAGGGAGGCAGATGCAAGGATCTGAGAAAATAGGAAGTTATCAGGAAATGCCCAGAGATTCTTGTTTTAGAGGAGAGAGTATAATGAAGGATGGAAAAAAGACCATGCAATGACAGTGCTCTATGTAGCATTCCCGCACATTTCCAGTGTGTGAGAAATTTACGATTATGATTTGTAGAAGGACACCACCACTTCTGCAACATATAATGTGTAAATTTCTTGGTACCTCCTCTATTTCTTTGACAAGCCTTTGAGAAATTTATATTTTGATATATACTCATTATATATTGTATCAGGCTACATAAAGACAATTTCTTTAATTGTATCAGGTATTTTGAACACATTTACGCCTCATCTTTTGTCCTTTCTCTCTCCTTCACCCCACTCTATTCTGGTTTTGTATCACTCTGGATAGTTAGTTAAATAACTGATGGATGGATGGATGACAGATGGATGTATAGATGACAGATGATGATATAGATAGATAGATAGATAGATAGATAGATAGATAGATAGATAGATAGATAGATAGAGCTTTATGTGTTTATGGGGAAAAAATCTATCATCCACAAATATAATGAGGTAAAACATACTTTATTCCCTACTCTGGGTCTGACTTATTTCACTAAATACAATGATCTTCAGCTGAATTTGTTTTCCAGCAACTTATGTAACTTCACTCTTCTTTAAGGCTCAGTAAAACTTTATTGTGTATACCTGTCACATTTTCTTTCCCACTCATCTGTTCATAGACAACTGTACTGATTACTATTGCCTGCTATGAACAGTGCTGCCATAAACCTACATGCATAGGTATCCATGTGGTATGGTGACTTAAAAGTTCTTCTGTTAAATACCTAGTAGTGTAGCAGGGTCATATAGTAGTACTATGTAGACCTCCATACTCATTTCTGTAGTGATTGAACCAATTTACATCCCCACAAGCCATATGTAAGGGCTCCCTTTCCTCCATATCCTCACCAGCATTTGTTACTATTTGTTTTCTTTGTGATCGTCATCTTGACAGGGATGACTTGAAATCTCAATGTAGTCCTGATTTTTCCTTTCTGATAGCTAAAGATGCTGAACTCTTTCCCCGCCCTCATATGTTGATTGATCACTTGCATTTCATCTTTTGACAACTGACTGTTCATTTCATTAGCTCATTTGTTAATTGGGTTATTTGCGTATTTTTGGTATTTACTTTATGAATTATGTGTATGTTCTAAATACTAATTCTCTAATTCTCTGTCAGATACATAGCTACAATACTAATTCTCTGTCAGATACATAGCTAGCAATATATATATGTATTTATATATATTTATATATTATATCTATTTATTATATATTTATATATTTATATATTATATCTATTTATTATATATTTATATATTTATATATTAATTATATATTTATATATTTATATATATTTATATATTTATATATATATTTATATATAAATATATATGACATATATATGTCATATATATTTGTGTGTGTGTGTGTGTGTTCTGTATACTTTTCCCTGCACATTTAACCAATTGTTTCCTTTTCTGTGCAAATGTTTAATTTATTGTGATAAGAAAATTCTTACTAATAATAGCGTTGGTTTTGAAATCAACAAGAACAACTAAGAAATAGTTTAATCCATTTTTTGGAAGTTAATGATATATTTGTTGATACACATATCAAATGGTAATCTCTGTTTTGGAAGCCCTGAGCCTCAGACAAAAATAGCCTTCGTGATGTTTTTCCTGGACATTATCTCAAGAGCCAACATAAATGTACTCCTATTTTTGCTTGGCCAAATGATTGACATTTTTGTGCAGCCAGAGATTCATCCCTTCATCACACACAGGCAATAATACAAGCTCCTGTTTGTCTATTCTAGGAAATGACTAAGAAAACATAACCCCAATCCTCCACTCTACACTAGGTACCAAAATAATTTCACAGCTGATTTAAAACTCTTACCCTCGTCTTCATGCCCCAAGTGTGATGTGACCTGTCTAGGCAGGAAACCGTCAGAGCGCTCTCTCTCATCCTCCTTCTGCTTTGTGTTCCCCTGCTCCCAGCAGCGCTCTGTTCCCACAGTTAACCTCACGGAACAAGATAAAGCTTTCTTGCCCAATGAAGCAAGCAGTAAAAAAAAATTTTCTCCTTAAAAATGTACCTCTGTCTCAATTTTTCCCAGAAATAGATATTAATCCTGCCCCCTTGGCCAACTCAGTCAATAGTCAAAGAACCTCAGAATATAAAAATTCTCAGTAATTTTCTATGTTGCTCACATCAAACTATTTCATTATGTCCAACTAAAATGAAGTACAAAATGGAAGACAGTAGGCATTCACCTCTGGAATGATCTCATATATTTTCTAAGCATGTGATCCCACTGGCTTCTCTCATATGCAGTTCAGGGGTACCAAAAACCTGGCTACATGGTTACCATTCAGTTAAAGTGCCTTTCTTTCCATTATTCAATATGAACGATAACAACACCGTGTAAATTACATTACACATTACAACACTCACTTCACCTTGATAATATATTTCATGTAATCAAGCCATTGTCTGAAGAACAATAATATTCTTTAGGGCAGTGATAACTTTGTCCAAATTCTTTACTGGAGAAATTAAGAATTTAACCATTGATTTTTCTCTTCGCTCATGACTTTTGCCCTGCAGGTCTGTAAGCCTCAGATTACAGCCTCAAAATCTATAGTTGCTTAAATCTATTGTGGAAAAAAATATAGATAAAAATCTTCAAATTCTAAAGAAGAAATTGTGGACAAAAGAAAGATGACCTTTATGAATTTTATGACTAATAAATACTAGCTTGAGTGATTACATAAAACAAATTACTGCATGACATTAGTTAGACTAAAGCATGACATCATGAGTAAGACTAAAGCTGTAGAGATATGGAGGAGAAAGTTCTATTCTGGTGGACGTTTCCACATCAGCTCACTACTTAGATGCCACAGGCACACAGCTGCTTCTTAAAAAAAACCATTCAGCCAGCAAGGAAACAACTAAACACAAAATAGCCACAAAATCTATTTGCAGATTAAAAAAATTACTTAATGACACCTCTTACAAAGGGCATGTTTCAGTGATTGATAATGAACATCATTAAAAATGGGTATATGTCAAATTTCTTTCAAAGCTCCTATAGGAATTTTTTTAATGTTTATTGATGTGGGTAGCAGTACAATAAGTTTCTTCTCAGAATGTGAAAATTGTTATGGGTAGACTTTTATATTGATTTAGATTGAGAAAATGGCTTTTGGAGGTTGACTTTAATAGGCCATTGGATAGATGAAGCATTAGAAGATCCAGAAAGGTGGGTCAGAGGATAAGGTACATAGCACACAAGCCTGGTGATCTCACTCCAATCCCTGGAACCCATGTAAAGATGGAAAGAGAGAAATGACTCCGTACATCTGTCCTCCACCATCCATATGGGTATCATGGCATGTACACCACCCCATACATCTCTCTCTCTCTCTCTCTCTCTCTCTCTCTCTCTCTCTCTCTCTCTCACACACACACACACACACACACACACACAAACACACACACATATCTCTCTCTCTCTCTCTCTCTCTCTCTCTCAAAAAACACACACACACACACACACACACACACACACACACACACGCACACACACGCGTGCGCGCGCGCACACACACACACACACACACACACAAGTTTAAATTAATAAAAGTGCATTATAGCAGGGGTGTAGAAGCTGTCCCATCAGTAAAATGCTTTCTCTCTTTTGGGTCAGTAGACATAAAGTGGTAGACAGTACAGCTAACTGCACTGTGTACTGGAGAGACTCAAGTGTCAGACTTTGATTCCTGGTTTGCCATTTTTCTAGGACTTTTGTCCTCAAAAGTTACTTTTTAAGGTTTAGGGTTGTTTCCTATTCAGAGAATGAGAGTAATAATACTATTAAACGAGAGCCATTAAATAACACCCTTAAAGCCATGTTAAGGATTAATGATAAAGGATGTCTGTAATTAGCATAGCAGCCAACACCTAAGTGGGCTGTTACTAACAATTTACTAATTATTATTTATTTACTTAAATTTATGTGTATGTGCCTGTCTCCACCAGTGTTAGCCGAGGCCAGAAAAGGCTATCAGATCCCCTGGACATGGAGTTACAGTTGTTAGCATTCTACCCAACATAGGTGTCAAGACACAAACTCAGTTTCTCTGGAAGATGAGCCAGGACTCCTCGACTCTGAGCCATCTCTCCAACCCCTGTCATCATTAGCTGTTCTTGACAATGGGCATTAGCAACATCTAATTCTGAAGGACTTATGTCTGAAACTTAATACTTTTCTCTTGGCATGAAGGGCATAGTTGTAAGAAGAGATTAGCAATAACCAAAGTCATTTATTTAGTAAAAGGGACATGGCCTAGTTAGTAATTGAATAAGCTAAACAGTGGCTCACACAGCTTTGGGAGCTTACTCTTCAGCCCTCTTTTTTATTTCAGTTGTAAACACAGGGAGCAATGTGGTGACTGATAACTAAGATTCAAAGATTCTCTGGCATTCGGTAATTAACAATTACTGATGTTTACTGAGAATGATCAGCAATGATAACTGTGATTTTCCTACTTTCACAGATTTTCCTACTAAGGTTAAGAGGCTGATGCATTTCTGGAAAAACAAACCATTTCTAGGAGAAATGATTTCACTGGTGAAATCCTGATATTTTGGCTCTTACATTCTTTCCATTCCCTCTTTTGTTTTTTGTCTTTTTATGTTTTTTTCTTTCATTTTCCTTTATTAAGAAATTTTCTACTCACTCCACATACTATCCACAGATCCCCCTCCTCCCTCCTCCCACCCCCCAGCTATCTTTCCCAAGCCACTCCACATCCCCACATCCACCAAATCGAGGTCTCAAGATCAGAATAATGCAGTATCAAAGAACATATTAATATGGAAGGGGAAACTTTTCATGGTGTTCCATGCTTAGACAGGGAACTACTGTCAACTAATGATCACTAGAAGAAGAGAATTAGTATGTCTAAGAATGATCCTCTGGGGCTGGAGAGATGGCTCAGAGGTTAAAAGATCACCGACTGCTCTTCCAGAGGTCCTGGAATTCCAGCACCCACATGGTGGCTCACAACCGAGATCTGGCACCCTCTTCTGTGTACATAATAAATAAATAAATCTTTTTAAAAAAAGAATGAGCCTCTGGAATTTTTCAGACAAATACAATACCAGTGGACCAGCTAATCATTATCTAACTACTACAGTAAAAGCTGTTATCTCTCAACGTATTAAATTCTGTCAACAATGTAAAAAAAAAAAAAAAAAAAAAAAAAAAAAAGAGGCTGATGCAGTGATGGCCAGTAGCAAAATCTTAAGACAAGTCTGAATATCACAGGAGCTGGACCCTCTGTTAGAGCAGTCAGAAAATGGGACTTGGAGAATTCTCATCTGCAATTTGGTATATTCTAAGTGAGCCATCATCGGAGGACTGCTAGACTTTGTAATCAGTTTCTCACATTTTTTCCAACGTAGCCTGTTAGGTTTTAACTAGATGTGGGTTTTAAATAAAAATAAACTTTTTGGAAGTATCTAAAGAGCTGTGTTTAAAAACAGGCCTATTGTGACACATATTATAGAGGGCACAAGTGTTCACAGATAAGCAATGGAGAAAACAGGAATGTTAATTACTCAGGGTTGTCTCTTCAATGCAAAAAAAATGAATATTTGCTTTCTACCTTGAAGGCTAGAAGTGGATGTTGTTAATAACCTGGTGACCTTTGCTATCTGTAGAGTCAGACTATACCCAAACCCCCAGAACGTTTATCCCAGACTCTTTCTGTTTCTCAGTCAATAGAATCTATCCTTAGGGGAGATGTCACATGTGCTTTATTGCCTGCTGAGCTCTACATTATCTCAGTCAGATTCTAGAAGTTTGAGCCAGCACCTGCTAAGTAGTGCTGAACTGAGTATTCCTTCTTGCCTCTTGTGGTTCACTTCCCTGCCAGTATTAGTGCTTGCAGAACTCCACAACATATCCTTAGTCTATCTGAAAGATTTACATAGATAATGAAAAGATTTAAGAAATGTTCCCAATCATATAAAATTGAACAAAAATTGATACAGATGAACTTTGATGAACATGAAGCTTTGGTCTATGAACACTGAAATAACCCTGTCCAATAGAGATCAGAGGCATGTACACATGTGATTACAGGAAAGAATGACTCATGAATTGATAAAATATCATTAACCTTTTTTCAGTATCCCATTCCTTTTATCAGAGGTCTACTTTGCATCAATATACCCTCATGTATTTGTGAAACTGCCTCTATGTGATTCACTCCATTGCAGAATTACGAAAAATTAGAGCCTGAGCATTGGAAAGATAAAAAGGAAGAGAAATAAACACAAACTAAGTTTAGGAGATTTTATCTCATAATCTTGGAAAATACAACATAAATTAGAGCCTTAGACTTGACTTGATGAAAATCACTTATTTATATTTTCCAAAGAAATTTGTTTTGACCTCTACTAGGTCCCAGACACTTTTTCTATAAGTTGTAGAGTCTAGGTTAAATGAAAACAACGAAAAACATAAGATCATTCACTCACGACTCTTATACTCCAGAGAAAGAACAAAGGGAAGAGACCCTGTCTCTATTAATATTGTTATAAAATAGGTACCTGACACTTCGTATATATTCATGATG
The DNA here is from genome assembly GCF_949786415.1 of Peromyscus eremicus. Classification (NCBI taxonomy): domain Eukaryota; kingdom Metazoa; phylum Chordata; class Mammalia; order Rodentia; family Cricetidae; genus Peromyscus; species Peromyscus eremicus. The sequence continues at coordinate 90,842,222 of NC_081421.1, read as the reverse complement.
TATTGGCAGAATAAAATGAAAAAGAGAAACAATTTATACAGGGAATAAAGTCTTGTTTCCATCATATATGTCTTCATATTTTATTTTGAGGTTATATAAAGATATTATATATTCAAGCATTTCTGAAGAGAGATAAAGAATTTCTGCTTTCATTTTTATTAAAATTAAATTGAAATGGGTTAGGCATGCATGAATCCTGTGATTCCCTGATTTGCTGTAAACTGTAGCAGTTTTGACTGCCTTGTCTGAGAGGATTACCATTGTTTCTGAGTCTCTCCAAGAGACTCTATTTCCTTTGCACACTTTCTTTCCATTCCAGAAAAGTATTCCCATCTTAGATTTCTGTATGTCCTTTAAGTCTGTGTTGAGAGAATTCTTTGTTTGTGATTACTGCCTTTTTCCAGAAAAAAAGTGCTCATTTCCCAGATTTGTGCTATCAATTTTTCTTTTTCTTTCTTTCTTTCTTTCTTTCTTTCTTTCTTTCTTTCTTTCTTTCTTTCTTTCTTTCTTTCTCTCTCTCTCTCTCTCTCTCTCTCTCTCTCTCTTTCTCTCTCTCTTCCTTCCTTCCTTTCTTTTTCTTTTTTCGAGACAGGGTTTCTCTGTGTAGTTTTGGTGCCTGTCCTGAATCTCGCTCTGTAGACCAGGCTGGCCTTGAACTCACGAGATCCGCCTGGCTCTGCCTCCCGAGTACTGGGATTAAAGGCATGTGCCACCACTGCCTGGCTTCAGTTTCTTTTATTATTATTTTAAACCTGTGTGTGTGTGTGTGTGTGTGTGTGTGTGTGTGTGTGTGTGTGTGTGTATGTGTGTGCTCGTGTGTATGCATGTGTGTATGGGGAGGAATGTCCTGGGCATGGAGAGATCAGAGGACAATTTGCAGGAGTGAGTTCTTTCTTCCTATGACATGAGTTCTAAGAGGAAACTCAGGTCACCAATGTCCTGAAGCTTGTTAGAAAATGCCTTTATCTGCTCAGCCATCTCCCTGGCTCTTCAAACTTCTTTAATTGTACTTTGAAGTCAGCTCTTACTAGAATAATTTGAATGTGAGTGTGTGTGAGTGTGTGGGTGTGTGTGCGTGTGTGTGTGTGTGTGTGTGTGTGTGTGTGTAGAGAGAGAGAGAGAGAGAGAGAGAGAGAGAGAGAGAGAGAGAGAGAGAGAGAGCAATGCATCTAAATGTTGCTTTTAGGAGCATGGGTGAGATGTTACTTAGAGGAGAATGAACAACTTATGCTTCATCCCTGAAGAAAATGTATCACTTTCCCTCAGCAGCTTTTAACTTCCTAATGATTCTCTGGAAGTGGTACTGTCTTGTGAATCGCCTTCTTTTAGCCCCCTCCCATTTAATTCTATTGAATTAAATGAATTTTGTTCTATTTTACTTTCAAAATGACATACGCATAAACATTTGAGGTGACATACATTGATTTCTCTTCCTCTGTCTTTCCAAAAGATGTAACAGTGAAGAGTTGACAAAGACCTAGAATATTTTAGAAGGATTTTTCTCAGGACTATTTTAGTTGGAGAATGCTTGCCTAAGAAAGGTCTCACTTAATCCTGCTCCTTTGTTTGGTGGTCAACCAATAAAGAGCCGTAAGAAAGAGTTGGTGAACATAAATTTGTTATGGTGAGAGGGAATATATACCACTTCAAACAGGTGCTTTAAGATTTTAAAATGTCACTGGTTTCAATGTGGTGACAACCTTTTCTTTTTACTATACCTCTGTACAGAGAAATGGTGTCTCTGCTTTCCTTACCACTTCCAAGGATCTAGTCCATGTAGGTTTATTTACATTTTCACATCTCAGATGGGTTTTTAAAAACCTGATTATCCCCATTTACCTGACATATATTGTTTGTTAAGGTAGTAGGGGAAACTACTTGCTCCGTATATCCTAACTGGGTGCACAAGTCTTGCCTTCATTTCAAGGTCAAAGCCTAACTCGTAAATATCTAACTCAATAGTCTGAATTTGAACTGGGAGGACCTTGGAGGATTTTATCAAGAGATTAGGGCACAACAGGGATTGGGAGTGGAATAGCTGCATGGACATATATAACATGTAAAGTGTTTAAAGTATAGTGACAGTTTGAGTAACTAATTCTTGGTATGTATTGTTGCTTATGTTAATTTCTATATTATTTTTAGTAATTTACTCTCAAGCATTATATACATTGCTCTTGAAGCCTGTAATTTATTTTCTATATTAAGATATCTCCTTACACCTTGTAAACCCAGGGCCATACCTAAATTTACAATTTAAATAAACCAGTAACAAAACAGTCAGTGATCATTTTAATATTGAGGATTTTAAAGGATACATTATGAAAAAATTAACATGCAAAAGCAGCATTAAGCTAAATTATTTATTATGGAAAAATTAGTCAATCTAGTTACTCCCCTAAATTTTACATGAATAAAATATTACAGAAAATTTCCTTTTGGGTGATCAGTATATAGATCAGAAACTCCCCAAAGAAACTGTATTAATAAAGTTAACTCATTCTTTATTAATGCCCTAGGCATTTTAGCAACATGCAAAGTGAAATATCCACCTGAAAAATGACTTTAATGATAAGTTATTTCTTTGCCTTATGTACATAATGGAAAATTAGTTCAGGAAGAAAATCTCAAAGGGCAAAAAATAGCCAACTGTGAAATTTGCAAATACTTGCTTGGATTGGGTACAAATGCTATCCAGGCCAATACCAGGGATAAATTCTTTCTATCCTATTTACAACCCGATCTTGATTAGATAAGAGCTCATTTTCCAGTTTGTGAATTATCTAGGTCCTTGAGTCTTCTTTTCCCTCTGGTTGATTACCTCCCATTTCTTTGTTCATTAGCATCTCTACCAAAAAGGGGAGGAGTCCAGGTGAAAAGGAAAATAAAGATTATATATTGGCAATCCTAAATACTCTGATGCTTGGTTAAAAAATCCAATAATTATTTTCTAATTGGCAGCATGCATATGCACAAGCTTTTCTCTTCTATGTAAAAACTCAGTCAAGACAGCATAATATAGCACAAAGACAGGGTTATGGGATCAGATCTCATAAAATGTCAAAATCCTAGCAGTTACAGTTTGAGAAATATCTTAGGAAAGTATTTGTCTTATCAGATCCTTCTCATTAACTGGGGGACAGCCTGACCTTCCTCACTAAGTTATTGAGAAATGAATGGAAAGAAACACAGACTCAACTAGAAGCTGCTAAGTGGCTCTGTGAAGCTGGTATACATTATCAGTCCTTTGATTTCTGTATAAAATGCCCCTGTAGCTTAGCTTTTTTTTTTTTTTTTTTTTTTTTTTTTTTTTTTTTTTTTTTTTTTTTAGAATAAAGCATTGTTTTCAGGAATTTCAGGATTGTTGCCAGGGTGCCATTGCTTATTTATATATTTTTCTATTAAACCTTCTCTGTTCTGAGGTGATGAATTGAATAGCAGAATGGTTGTAAAGACCAATAAAGCTCCAGTGCTGTCTGTCTTGTGGGTTTGGCTCACTGATGTTTTCCTATCTGTGGATACTGAGGGGATTCTCCAGCAACTGGGCTTTGTATAATTTCCTTCCAAAATGTTTCTTATGCTAATGTGGATTGCTGTAATTTTGCTTTTTTTTTTTTTTTTAGATGAAAACAGCTCACTGATAGAATTTTGAGTCAAATGATGGTTCGTTATATATGTTTAACTGTTCTATGAAGTATTTCCTTGTTTGTGATATTTGTCAGCTGGGCCAGACACTAAACCAGTAGTCAAATGTCTCCTATGACCAGACTCCATTTACATAGTTTATAGTGACCTGGATCGTGCTTGTAAGTCAAAGACACAGACTTGCATCTGACTTAAGTGAGATCATTTACCTGTCCATACAAATGGATTTAAATGGAAAGATTAATAAAATAAAGTTTTGGGGGACCTTTGAAATAGTAATTCATTAATGTTTAAAAAGTTATCCTAAAAGGATTTCAAGAAAATGTCTTAAAAGACCTAAGAAGAAAGATATGAAATTAGTTCCATGTGAAAACCAAAAATCATTGAAGAATATTTCTTGTAGGTGCAAAGTAAAAGAATGAAATACCTATTGGTGGAAAAGCAAGTTAAAGAGGAGAAACTGTATCAACAACATCATCCATAAGATAAGAAAAGAGAAGGAAGGAGGAATGGATGGAAGGAAGAAAAGGTGAAAGAAGGGAGGATGGGGCGGTGGGGGGGGGTGTCGACGGGGCAGGGGATGTGTGTTTCTGACAGAGCACAGCATGTCAGTGCAGGGTCCGAGGTTAGCTGTTAACCTTGAGCTTGCATCCTCAACTTCAACTCCATACAACAAAGGGGGCTCTTTCTAAATCAAGTTTTAAAAGTTAACAGATTAAATTGCTTTAGAGACTAAGAAAAGATAAACATTAGAGACTTGAGCAGAGAAGTATAGAGGTAATATAAAGTTTTACATGCCCTTTCTCTTCCCTGATTCCTTTAAAGAAGGTATTAAAATTGAGTCCTCCAAAAATTAAAGCGCAAAGTTTACCAGATTGATATTAAAGGAAGTGGAACCACTGAACACACCTTAGCTTTTTAAGTTTTGACCTTGATCCACATTTGTTTACATGTGAACCTGGCCCCTTTCAATTCCATCAGTTAAAGGAAGAATCTGAATTCATTGAATCTCCCCAATCCTCTGGGTTTCTTTTTAGCTCTTCACCATGCTCAGTGCCATGCCTTCAAATTAGAGAGACACTATTCTTAACCGGAGGCAGTCTGATTACAAAAAGACGGGGAATTTGCAAAAGCACGTATTGTAACCAGTTAATGCTTGTATAATGACTACTACTATAAAGGGTTTGAGAGATTGTTCTTAAGAGTTTTCTCTTCCTGAATGACATGAACCACCACCATCTTCATCTCTCACAAAGCCAAAGCTTAGAAACTCAAACAATATCCCTTACATTTCTTATTACTGTACGAGGTCAGTTTTAACTTCCTGTGAGTTGCTATGACACAGCATCCAAATGAGGAAGCTGACAATGGGAGATAACTTCATGGATGGCTCTGAGGTACTGATAGTGGCCTGGACCTGGCTGAGGAGACTGATAGCCAAGTGTTTGAGATTGACCCATTTGGAAATGACTCTTAAGACATACCCCATCAAAAGTACTATTATAATTTTAGAGAACCTCTTCTTAAACTGAATTTGGTGAAGTACACTCCTACTCACTGAGGGCAGCAGTGTTCTCAGAGATGGCATCCTGGACTGTATAAAGTGGAAAAAGTGGGCCAAGTAGAGGCTTCATCACTTTCTGGTTCCTAATTGTGGATGCAGCATGACCAGCTGTTTCCAGCTCCTGGTACCTTGCCTTGATGGCCATGATGATGGACTGTAGATTTGAGTTGTGAGCTGAAATAAACACTTTCTCCCTTCAGCTGCTTCTACCAGGGTGTTTTATTATAGCAAAGGGAAAAAGAAAATATGAAGACTAAGACAAGTGTAATCGCTTCTTAGTATATCTAGTGGAATTACCAATCTCATTCTCTGTGTTAGAAATCTACATCTCTTCTTTTTTTTTGTTTAATTATTAATTCTGATGAGTCCTGATGAAGTTTTATTCTTTTTGGTCTGCTCAAGCCAGGCTTGTCTTCATCTAATTTTGCATTCTTCTTTACACTGATTCCCACAACACCATTGATCTTTAGTCTATTATTTAATCACTTACTTTAAGCTTAAGTAATTTTTCCCTCCTAGTTTTGAAAGGTAGAATTTGAGGTCATTAATTCAGTATTTTCCTGAATTTCTCACTCATGAATTTATGCATCTGGTGGTGTACTTTTCCTCATGAGTAATTCCTGTACGGCATATGACAAATTTAGGCATATTTAAATTTTCATTTATTTCAAAATACTTTCTAATTTCATTTTTTCTTGATACAAGAGTTAAGAGTGTATTATTTCCCTTTAACTGTTTGAGTATTTTTCAAAAAGATTCTTGTTTCAATTGTGAGTTGAATTATTTTGTCATCGGAGTATATATTTTGTATGACTTGAATTATTTTAAAAGCATTAGGACTTCTTCCATGGACTAGAATATAGTCTATCTTTCTAAATTCTCTGACCATATTAAAAAAAAAACCTATTTTATTACCACTGAGTGGTATGTTCCAAAATTTCAATTAGATAAGTTGATTGATAGTATTTTTCAAACCTAATAGTTTCATCTTATTAATTACTGATATCAAGGTAATAGATATCGAAATATAATATAGGCTTTCTCATTGTTCCTGAAAGCTATATTGGTATTTCCTTCATGTATCTTTCAGCTATGTTATTACGTATATAAACAGTGTTGTTAGGGCCTATTATGGATAAATTGATTCTTTACCATGAGAACATGATCTTTTTGTTTGGTTGGTTCTGGTAATATGCTTGCTTTGGCATCTATTTTATCTATCATTAAAGAAATATTTTTGTTAAAGTTGACATGGAATATAATTTCAATGCCTTTGATATGTCATATTTGAATTTTGTACTATATCATAAAAATAGCTGGGTCTTGCTCTTATTTCTAGTCCTTAAATCTCTGCTTTTTGATTGAGGTGCTTAGACTGTTTATGTTTTCAATGTGATGTTCAATGATGAGGCTTGACTCTATCATCTTGCTCTAAACTTGATTTCCCTCTTCCTCCGCCACCACCCCACTCTACTCCCCTTTCTTCTTCATATGTCTAAAATTACTTTATATTGATTTTACTTTTTAGATAGAGTCTCACATTGTAGCTCACACTGACTGGAACCCACTATGTATCCCAAGCTGTCTTCAGACTCACAGTAATCCCCCTGACCCAGCTTTTCCTGTGTTGAGATCATAGGCATGAGCCACTACACCTGACTTATCTGTGTTCTCTTTTCCTTTTATCTGCCTTCTATTATAATGAGTGGATCATTTTATGTCTACTGTTAGCTTTTTATCTGTAATTCTTGATCTCTACTTCCCTCATCACTCTCTCCCTCTGTCCTTCCCCCAACTCTCTCATTTTTCATTTCAATGTCTTTAAATTTGCTATTCTTTTGATATGCCTAGTAAGTTGTTTATGACTTTCATCATATTTCTTACCTAATTCTCAGCAGTTTTTATCTTTGGAAGCTTAAATCTTTTATTTATCTTCTATTTCTTAGCCTTTTGACCATTTGGAATATAATTTTAATAATAGTTCTGTCTTGTTAGTTCTCAGATGGTTTATATCAATTGATTTTCCTTTGATTATAAGTAACATTTTCTTATTTCCTACATAGCAAGTGAATTTTATTGACTGTAAGTCACTGTGGATTTTATCTTGGTTGGACTGGGTATTTTTATATTCCTCAAAATGTTTCCAAGTTTTGCTTTAAGTTGATAATTTCTGCCTATAACAAATAACTCTGCAATGCTCAATTGGGACCTTCCTGTATGTTCTCTCCAACGGTTTCCATTGATGGGGCTTTCCAATTTGTTGCTATTCCTAAGTTTATGAAAACAAACAAATAAACAGCCCTTGCTCTCTACTCCACTCAGACAGTTCCTTTCTATAGACTGGTTAACTCACATGCACAAACTAGGTTATACTCTACTACACACTGTGTAAGATTCTGACATCTTTGTTCTCTTTGTCTTTCCTTTCTTTTTCTCTATCTTATGAATTCTACTCAATTTGCTCTCTGATCCCTCAGCTCTGTCTCAGTTCATTCCCAGAAACTTTCGGTAGCAGGGCAGAATTTTGTTTTTCATGTTTCAGCGATGATTGTCTTGACTGTCATTATAATGTCATAATGTTCTGGGTCTTAAAACCCATTGTTATGTTTAATTTTTGTTGTTTCAGTTGGGAGAATAAACCAGGTTTTCATTACTCTACCTAGAAGCTTTCTTTTAGGAATTTGGAGACATCTATCTCAAGAAAATATTTGGCTACCACCACAGTGCCTCTGCACAGACCTCACACTCCTAAATCAAAGCCTGTGAACCACAACAACAACCAGTCTACCTGGAAAGATGCCCCCCAAAAGTTCAACAGTAGCAGTTTGATTTGAGGCTAACCAACAATTGTCTAATTAGGCTTAAAGCCTTCTCAGTAGCAGGAAAGCATGCCTGACACTATAACCTAGTCAAATTCTCATGGCTAAAAAGGCTGTAGTTTCAATAAGAGAACATACATTGTCATTTTCCCAACCCAGTATAATTTCTAACTATATTCTCAATATTTATCATTATTCCCAAAGATATGTATAGTTCTCAGCCCTCATCAAAGAAGCTGCTTTTTGTAGCAGCAGAGGCCACTACAGAGATCCATAAATGGTCAAAATGTAGAGAAATGACATGAGGTGTCCAGTTTCATTGGCACATCTACAACTTAAGACCTAAACATTAACATCAGAGAACACTGAGGAAGAGAGGGCAGAAGGATTGTAAGACTCAGAAGATCAGGACCCCTGATGCTAGATAGCATCTTCAAACTTGTCATAGATGCTGTACCCATGAAATGTCAATAATATGGCTACCTAAATAAGACGTGAATAATAATAACAACACCAATATGGCTGTGATAATTTCCCAAGACCCAAGTTCTAGATGAATGGCTACTGAGAGATGGAGAATCAGTTTTCTCCAGGAACGAGCCCTTTAATAGGTTATCCAGATGTGTGTGTGTGTGTGTGTGTGTGTGTGTGTGTGTGTGTGTGTGTGTGTTAGTTATAAGCCTTTTTTGATTTTAGACAAAAAGAGAGGAAATGTGGTGGTATTGTGTTCCCCAAAATATTGTGCACCCTAATAAACTTATCTGGGGTCAGAGAACAGAACAGCCACTAGATACAGAGGCTAAAAAATGGTGGCACTCACGCCTTTAATCCTAGCATTCCAGAGGCAGAGATCTACCTGGATCTCTGTGTGTTCAAGGATACAGCCAAGCCTGGTGACTCATGCCTTTAATCCCAGAAAGTGAGCCTTTAATCTCAGGGAGTGATGGCAGAAAGCAGAAAGGTATATAAGGTGTGAAGACCTGAAACTAGAAGCTTTTGGCTGGTTAAGCTTTTAGGCTTTTGAGCAGCACAGTTCAGCTGAGAGGCATCCAGTCTGAGGAAACAGGATCACCTGAGGAATTGGTGAGGTGAGGAAGCTGTGGCTTGTTTGCTTCTCTGATCTTCCAACATTCTCCCCAATAACTGGCCCCAGGTTTGTTCTTATTAATAAGACTTTTTAAGATTCATGCTACACCCAACCCCATTTCCCCATCCTCCAAGGCAAGGCCTCCTATGGGGAGTCAGCAGAGCCTGGTACATTCAGTTGAGGCAGGTCCAAGCCCCTCTTTCTGCACCAAGGCTGTGTAAGGTGTTCCACCATAGGCATTGGTCTCCAAAATGCCCAATCATGCATGGTTTATATTTTATATAAACCATCAGTTCAAATAATTTTTTGAAAATAATTTTCACTATGTATTTTAAGTGCTGCAACTCTGTTGTTACCTTTGCCTTATCAAATATCTCTTGTAGAAGGTATCAAGAAAGATTACTAGATTGAACTGGAATAAAAGTTAATACAGAAAGTATTTTATGGAATATAATACATAGTAGTGAATAATTGCAGTGTGTCAGAATGTCACTCATAATACCTGTTAGTCTTTATAATGACCTCTGAGGATAAGCATTATTATTGCACAGGTAGTGACTGAGGCTGATAGTGTTGCTGAATGGCAAGTGAGTTGAAAGGCTGTTTCCATCCTACCCTTGCTGACTGTGAGCTCTCTGCCTTTATTGACTCTAGGAAAGTCAGAACTGAGTTACGTGGCGATAACGGCACATGGACTACCCCCACTACTGCTACAACTTGCATCTATTTCGCAAACTAGATGGCCTAACAATCCAGCGAGATGGTGCTAATAGTTAATCCAAGGAAGGATTCATCCAGAAGTTAGGGAAAAGAGGGAGTCTGAGAAATACCCATATCCTCAGGAATTTATAAACAGTATTAAGAAATCACTGTGGTGTGAACAAGGGAACCATTTCCAAGGGACCCAGCAGCCTTCCCTTCAGCAGCTGCTCCAGTGGTTTCTTAATTTATTACTTTTTAATCAGCTTGTAGAAATGGGTAGAAACAGAGCCTTGACAAGCTCAGAAAACTCTAGGGAACAAAGCTGGAAAAGAGTAGAGGGTAAGCTTGAATGCCTATTGTGACTCTTCCACAACTTTTAACAGTCATTGCTGACCAGACAACAGATAGGTAGCTTCATCTGTTACTAAATTTCACTTTTTCTAGACAAGTTGATTGAGTCACAAATGTCCCCCCTCCCAGTAAGGTAATTACAATTTTTTTTAATGCGGCCTGCTTGTTATGAGCCAGGCTGCAGAACAACAGGTCTCTGAGGAAGAAGCAAGGAGCATCCTATTTGCTCGAATGCTATCTGTAGTCTGACTCCATCTCCATCTGCCAGCACTTGTTCTCATTTCTGAATAGAGGATTTAACGTGAGGTCTGGTAACTACTCAAACCCCAGTCTGAGTTGCTGACATTATTTTCTGTAGGAGCAGATAAACTGCAGAGCAAAAGAACTGGGCTACTCAGGGTTTTGAGCAGGTACTAAAGCCATAGTAACGACTGTCTGATTACAGAGGTTCTTTATTAGCTAAAAATATTTAGTTTCTTTTTTTGGAAAGTCTGTATTTGAGAGTGTACATTTGAGGGAGTAGTTAAGGAAAACTTGTAATAACATTGATTGTCATTTTCGTGTGTTATTTTTAATTCATTAATTATTATTTATGTGTATGTCTGAGTGCATATATGAGCTTCTGTCTAGGTAGTTGCCAGTGGAATTAGGTGTTAGATTCCCTGGAACTGAATTTACATATGATTGTGAGCCAGTATGTGTGTGCTGGGAACTGAACCTTGGTCCTCTAGAAGAGCAGCCCCTATGCTTCACCACTGAGCTATTTCTCCAGCTCTCCCAGTTTCTTAGGTTACATAGAACTGAAAAAATGTCACCCATTTTAGTTTGGTTTTCTGTTGCTGTGATAAAAGACCACAATCCAAAGTAACTTGGGTAAGGAAAGGGTTTATTTTGTTTACACTTTCACATCACAGTCTATCATTGAGAGAAGTTAGGGCAGGAACTCAAACAGGAACCTAGAGGCAAGGACTGAAACATGACCATGGAGGAAAGCCGCATAGTGGCTTGTGTCCCCTACTCCTGGGTTACTCAGATACCATTATTATACAACTCAGGAGGACCACCTGCCCAGAGTTGGTACTGCCCACAGTGGGCTGAGTCCTCACAAATCAATCATTAATCAAGAAAGCACTCCATACACATGCCTACAGACAAATCTGATAGAAGAAATTCCTCAGATGATGTCGCCTCTTCCCAGTTGACTCTAGATTATGTAAACTTGACAAGAGACAAAATAACAAACAAACAGAAAACAGAACAGAACAAAGCAAAGCAGCACCCCTCTCCAAGGTGTAATGCAGAGATTTCTAATTCTTCTGCCTCACCCACTAGCACTGGACAGAAACACACCATCACAATTCCTCTTCTGATTGTGTTTCAGAAATGTACCAGCATGTGAAGCTCAGCTCCAAATGAAAAGAAAATTATTTTAGTAAATAGTTCTAACAAAAGGGAGTTTCATATATGGAGGTTCACAAATAATTCTGTATGTAACACAATCATCTAGTGAGCTCTATGAAAAATGTTGACTGTTTAGACACACACACACACACACACACACACATACACACACACACACACACACACACACACACACACACACACACACACATTGTGCCCATACCACAATTTCTGGAATGATTGAACTCAGACAGGAGTGAACCATACCCTTTTCTTCAGTTCCCCAGTGATTTTGAAACGCACTTGAAATTGAGTTCTAAGTCTAAGTTCTTCAGAATTCTTCCTTTTGCAGGTAGGTATACATGGTATGAAAGTGTCTACCAGAACAAAGGGGACTTACAGGAAGGAAGACAGAGAAGAGAAGGAAGGACAGGAGAAGGATTGAGAGAAATAGGCTCAATGTATAATACATACTTATTTAAAATTTTTAAAAAGACGATTGTTAAAAAGACGATTGTTAAAAATTATCACTGTATCTTTTAACTTATTTTTACTTTACATGTTTGTGGTATATGTGTGTGCACACATATGTGGAGAGTGTGCGACTGTGGAGATCCATGTCAGCAGTCTTCCTCTATTGTTTTGTACCTTACTTTTTGAGGAAGGGGTCTCGCTCAACCTAAGACTCAAATTAGCTAGAACAGATGTCCAGTGAGCAACTGGGATCAGCCTGTCTCCCCCTCATGGCCACCACAGCCCCAGTGCATGGGTTATACTTGCATGCCGCAATGCCTGGCTTCATGTGGATGCTGGAAGCTGAACTCAGGTCCTCTTGCTTGCATAGTAAGCACTTTACCCACTAATCTACAACCCTTCCAGCCTCCTCCATCCCCTGTTTTCCAAATGTGTTTTGAACATTTCACTTTTACCTAGTCATGATCTTTCATAACCTTAAGTATTCTGTTTTAAACTTTGGTCTTTCTTCTGTGTTGGATCAAATGATTAAAATTTACAAATGCCTTGTCACTATAAACATGCATGGGGTTCCGCAATGCAATCCCGCATTCAACAAAGGTGTTTATGGCTTTATTATCCAGAAAAGCAGAAGGGCTTAAGTTTTCCCTTGGTGGAAGGAGTCCCTGGTACACATAGAAGATGAAGAATTTGCATTTAGAGGCTACTGGCCCATAACACCTCCAGGAATGAGGCTAGAGATCGACTTCTTTAGCATCATTGTGAACTTAATTGTGTGCAATGCCATTAGCTGAGAAATAGTTTCACCAGCAATGAAGAGGAGGTAGTATTGTAGAGAAAGAATATTTACATAGCCACTGTCCCTTTTCTGTTAATGTCTCCACAAAGTCCTCATCCTGGCCTGGTTTGTATTTACCAGCAGATATTCACCGCTGAATATCTGCCTACCTCTAACTTCTAGTTGACCAGAATGATACAAGAGTATGTCTTCCCTTGCTAAGTCAGTACATTCAGGCAAATCACATGTATTTTTTTTCCCTTAAGCCTAAAATATGCCCGTTCTCAGCTTTTGTAATGCCAGTGAAAAGATTCACTTTAAACTGATTTCTGTAAGCCCTAATTATACAGTATATTTCATAATAAGCTTTGCAAAATCTCAGCTTACGAACAAAAACTCTGTTAGTAATAACTTGTCACTACAATGATCCGTGTGCCAAATTTAATTCACAGATAAATATAAAGGAAAATTTGGGAGTCAAGCAGGTCTAGCTTGAAGGTGGGCTCTATTACAGCTCGAGTTCAAATATCCCTCACATCACCTTCTGGAGCCTTCTTACCTTTATATTCACGATGCTATGTAGCTGTCTCCTCTGGTTCATAAGCAGCTGTAGTCTCCCATCTGGAAACAGACCCTAGCTGCAGATATCAGCTGCCCGTATCCCCTTGCACAATTTCTTTCTCAGAAAACTTTGCCCTTGCTTAGAAGCTGCCACAGTGGGTTGAATTATCCAATCCCTGTCATTAAAGGTGGCAGCCACGCACTCGAGAATGATGTGGGAAAACTCCAGTGAGAGTGATAATTAAAGTTGGAAAAAGAAGGGTCACCTCCTTTCACTCAGCTCATTGGGTTTGGCATCAGAATAATTCTGAAACAGTGGGGGAGACGTTCCTCTCAGCATGGCAGTATCTGGGTGCACACGTGCTCCTTCCATGGGTTCAAATGAGAATGCCACTTTAATTGTGTTTAAAGTGTTATATTTGGTATGGGGAGTAAAAACGGTAAAAATGAGTTCTAAGAGTACAGAGATAAGACTAATGAGTATAATCTAAATAGGGAAAGGATTGGGGGGAAGTGTCTTGCATTATTTTGTCAAACACACACAAAAGCATTATAAGAGAAGAACATTGTTGCCAGGGTAATCTAATGTTCAAATGTGCCTCTTCTTTCTTCTTGACTGGGGGATCAGAAAGCCATGGGCTCCAACCCACATATCTCCTCCTCGACTGTCATTTTTCGGTGGCCATTGTTATCGCAACTTATCCCTGCCTCAGCAAAAGCAGACAGAATCATGTGAGTTTAAGAAAGCCATTGCTGGGCATTACTTTTTCAACAAAAATATTTTTGTTTGGTTGGTTGTTTGTTTTTACCAGAAACACTAATTTCATTCAACACTGAAGCAGTTTGAGGGAAAATCGTATTTATTTCATATTGTTTTGTATGTTACATTAGAAAGTAATACTGAATATTTAAGTGCAACATACACAGGTATACTGAAGACACTAATATACAGAGGCATAGATGGTTAAAACAAAATTCAAGTTCAAATTTCAACTTTATGATAGATTTTTATATTCAATCATGAGCAAGATTCCTTACTTTCATATGCCTAGGTTTCCTCCACTCTGAACTTAGGCATGTAACAGTATCTATTTTATGATGATGTTGAAGCATTCAGCAAGTTTAAAATATACAAAGCTTTTATAACAATGTCTGGCACAGAGTACATGATATCTTAAGTACCTACCTACCATTGTGATGAAAATTAAATGTTCAGTACCTAGCAGAATATTCAGTACCAGAGACCTAGTTAGGGTACTTATTAATACTTTTGTTTTTAGAGTTGGTTCTCTTGTTTTCGGCTAGCTAAGGAAAAAATTCCTAAAAAGGTATGGGTCCTTTAGGAAACAGACACTTGGCATCTTTGTTGCAGAGACTTAACTGTATCACAGGAAAGATAATTGCAATATCAGGCTCCCAAATTTAGGAACATTTAATGAGCAGATGCTTAAGATTTCTGATGGGTCTCCATAGTTCCCTTCACATCTGAAGGACTGTTTTGAGGAAGATACATTATGCCTGTCCTATATGACTATATTTGGTTCAGGGTAAGAGAGAACACAGAAGCAGCCAAGCTACCTGAAAGAACACTTCTTGATCTGCTGGGCAACATCATACTTCCTTTGGAAGACTGATTTTTCAGGTTATAGGCAACCATTCACGAATTCCCTTGAACTCAAAAGTATTAAAATATTTAAAAATACATATCACAAGAGCATGCAACATGTGCTCTCTTTTGTCCCTGCAGAATAATTGTTTCTATAACATAAGCAGACACACACTGCTGGATACTTCAGGCTCCATTCACCACACAGCTCACTGAAAGAATAATAGAAATACAGAAGGGCAGACATTGGGACACGGAGTGGGAGAATGAAGGAATGATACCATGAATAACCTCAACTAGACTACTAAAGAGAAAATACTCTCTATTACATGTGAATCTGATTTTTATTGCAAGGAATCTGTGTAGTTCCTTAAAAATAAAGCTTTCTACAAAACAGTGAGTTCATTTAGTCTAAGGGTATTAAAATTATCTGGTAAATTATCTCCCACTGAAAAAATATAAATAAACTACATAAGATATTCTGTTTCAGTCTTAGCTTTATATTTAAAATGATTTATAGCCTGCAATTTCTCCCTAAGGTCACCACCTTCATAAATACCAGCCACATGTGATGAAAACCAACTCAATAAAATGGGTATTTCGTTCCTCTTTCTTCTGCTTATGTAGAGGCTTCTTCCCTGCACACAGTGCCCATTTATAACAAAGCCTCACATGGGGAGGGATTTTATGAGTTTTCCAGCTTTCTTTCTTTATCTTTCTATGCATCAACCAAGCAACTGGCAGATTCTTTAATAAAATATATTATACTCATTAATATTTATAAGCCTATGAATTGGATGTTTAAATAAACATTCAGCAACTCATGCCCGCTCTCTTGTTTTAGATGTTAAATCACACTTACATTGTCCGGGAAGTCAGCCTTTAGTTCGGTGACACTGTGACACCAATATGCAGCTGTTTTCTCACTGATGAGCTCAATGTTGAGGAAAGAGCTTTGTCCAGGGCCGTACATGGGGCCAGAAGTGGTCCCCCGGATGATTCTGGGCGAGACGTTTGTCACGATGTCCTAATGAAAGAGAAAACATATTGAGTCTCTGTTCCACAAAGAAAACCTGCGATCTTTATTATGTACTCATTTCCATGTGACAATATTTTACCAAGTCTCTTCTCACGTTTTTCCAGATGAGATTTTAACATACTTTAAATTACAGTTGAGCATATGCTATTTCCAAATGTAATGGAAGAATAAAAAATTTTCTAGGTTTTCTAACTTCCTGCAGTTCTAAATTGTACATAGTAGAAAACAAAAACTATTTTAATTAAATAATTTCATGCTGGTTTGGGGTGTATATATTTTAGTTTGTTTGCAGTTTAAAAAAATAAATAAACATTAGAATTCCATGTAGGTCTATGTAATCTAAGTAGCTCTAATCATTAACTCCAGTAAGAATTAATGTTTAAAGACAAAATGTATAATTTTCTTAAAATGTTATTTAAATGCAAATCAACTAGGAAAAACATATTACTATTACTAGCTCATTAAACTTTAACACATATGCTAAAAAATTAACTGGGTCAAATTACCTGTATATATGTATAAATATGTATACCTATGCACATAGATACATATATTCACATTCCTATATGTGTGTGTGTGTGTGTGTGTGTGTGTGTGTGTGTGTGTGTGTGTGTATATATATATATATATATATATATATATATTTGTGTGTAAGTGAGTATATGTACTCATATTCAATGTGAAGATAGTTCCCCTTCCCAAGATTGAAATGAGGTTATCAATAACTTCCTGATAAATATAAACAGTGAAATTAACTTGCTTGTTAAGTGTAATTACCAATCCCAGGCTGCTTCTAAAGCATTATTAGCAAAGAAGAATAACATTCTTCCATTACTTAAACTAAAAAGAAACAAAGAAGGAAAAAATGTTTCTTTTGCCAACTTCCAATTAAAATTAATTTTGAATAAAGGTCATTTAGTTAAGGATTTATCAGAATTAGTCTTTTAAGTACCCCTCCTCACCATCTTGTCATTTTTAGTGAGATAACATGAACCCCCATTAGTATATAGCAATTAAGGTCAATTTACATATTTTAATTAAGAACCACCCCATATAAAACAATTAGCGTAATAGGCATACTAACTGGATTTCATAACATTTGGACGTTTTTCCAACTAGATAGACAGGAAACCTTAATTAGCATTAATTAGTGCTGATCTGCATATGTTTGATAAGGCATACCCTTGCCACAAAAGATTATTTATTCCTGAATGTGCCAAATGCTACAGTTGCAGAGGATAAAAGGACTTTTCTTCACATTGCATGTTAATTTCTGTTAATTTACATTCACTTTTACATCCGAATTAGTATATTATAAAATAAATGGTATAAATGTTACAAAAAGCCTCCTTAAATATGTACATTTTAACTTATAGGAATCATGCCAGTTAAATTTTTACTAATTAAGCCATTCCATTTCTATTGTGTTTGTGCACAATATCACCAGCCTCGCTTTGATTTGCTGTTGAAAAACCCTGTTACACAATCATAAACGCTAAAATGACAAATAGAATCCCTCCAGGAAGCCCTAGCAAACGGGTCAAATTTCCATCCTGGCCAATGCTTCAATGTGTATGCAGCATCCCTGCGGGTGCCTCTGTGTGTCTCTCCAGGTAGGTGCTATCGTGCTGCCAGGGTTGGAAAAGACATTTCTGGAAATGTTTTCTTTGAATGACCCTGGTTTTCTGCTCTGTTCCAATTTTCAGATTTCACACTCTTTCATCGCTGAGATCCTTCTTCCTTTACCCACTATTCTAAATGTTTTCTCTTGGATAAATCCAACCCAGATAACAACCTGTTCCCGTGCAGAGTACCTAGCCAAGGAGGTGAACAGAGACTTAGTTCAAGTCATCGAGGGAGTCAGGATAGAAAGACTGGAAAGGAGTTACTTTAGAGTCTGGTTAAAGTCTCCCATGAACTGAGAGTCAAGAATTAAGTCCTGCACAATTGAAAAGTTGCTGTGAAGATTGCCTACAAAGAGGTGATATTAATTTTGCATAGAGAAAATTCAAATATTATAACAACAATAAACCATACTTAAGAGCTAGCATATATGATTTCAAATATCACTTTTTTTTTTAAAGAAAATAAAAAACTAGCTATAGGCCTGCAGTCTTCTGGGAATCTTAGATAGAAAACTATGAACCTATTTTGTAGTAAGGACGCATCTTAACCCCCTTGTAAAATCCTCTTGACCTAAGGTTTTACCTTATTATCACATTTAAACCTATCCAATGAACCTCAGAAAACAAACCATTCTATCGTCTCATTTACCTGGAAAAAAAATAGAATGGGAATGAGGAATACAGGAAGATAGAGAAGGAGAGAGAAAAGGAGAGAGGGGGGAAATGGAGAGAGAAAGAGAGAGAGAGAGAGAGAGAGGTTTCTTCAAGTCCCCAATTAAATGCTTGATTTTATAAATTGCCTTGGTCATAATGTCTCTTCACAGCAATATAACAGTAATGAAGACCCTGTTGGGAATGTCTCTTCAGTTTAAGTTTTCCATTTCCTTAATATAAACAATGAATTATAGCACTATAGAGAGTACTGTGTGGAATTTGTGAACTATCTGTGACTCAGTAACTTAACAGAAATTAAAAAAAAATTTGCAGAATTCAAAGTGACAAAATTATAACAATCACCCAGTAATAGGTCAGTACTAAAAAAAAAAAATAGCTTGTTTTTCTCACATTGAATTGTCCTTGCAACTGACTTGCCAAAAACTTCCTCTACAGATTGAGACATTTTAGATTTTTTTTTAAAAGGGACAGATGAATGAAAATGAGTATCTAACAAATTATCCTTGGTTAGATGATTAGATTTAGAGTTTCAATAAGTGAGCAATAATTTACTAAAGCTTTTGACCAGGGAACACAAGAATTTGAGTATCATTTCATAAGAGAATTATTTACTTTAATTTTTAATAGCTAAGATATATTGATATTGATTAATGGAATTAATTGAATAAACATGGTCAGGAACACTTGGGCTAGACATAGGTCCATTCTCTCTCTCTTTTTTTATTATTGAGAAATTTTCTATTCATTTTACATACAACCACAGATTCCCCTCTCCTCCCTCTTCCCAACCTCCCAGCCCCCCCATTCCCATCTCCTCCAAGTCAAGGTCTCTCTTGGGGAGTCAGCAGAGCCTAGTACATTCAGTTTAGGCAGGTCCAAGGCCCTCCCTCTTGCACCAAAGCTGCACAATTTGTCTCATCTTAAGGACTGGGCTCCAAAAAGCCCACTCATGCACTAGGGACAGATCCCAATCCCCCTGCCTGGGGGCTCCCCAAACAGTTCAAGCTAAACGACTGTCTCGCATATCCAAAGGGCCTAGTCCAGTCCTAACAGCTGGCTCCACAGCTATTGGTCCATAGTTCATGGGTTTCCACTAATGTGGCTGGTCATCTCTGTACGTTTTCCCATCATGATCTCGCCGTACCTTGCTTTAGAATCCCTCCTCTCTCTCATCAATTAGATTCTATACAAAGAAGATAAACAACCATGGCCCCAATCTTCAGTGCATTAACAATGTTAAGATTTTCAAAAACAGATGCTTATGGAGGAGGAAGTGTTAGGAGAATCCCAGTTTTACATGCTAATGGAACCACCATTGTAAAACCAAGTGTTAATGACCTCTTAGCCATTGAGATGATGATAGTGGTTTTTCAGCATTCATAAAAAAAATGGATGCTGAACATCCTGATTATATTTGTTTAAGTTCATTAACTTAACTTCTCTGGAATGAAAAAAGGATTATACTGTTTCCATAGCTACTCCTGAATAAAGATAACCACGATGGCCTCAAGAGCAGAAAAAGAAAACTTAGTCCTAAGAGATTAGACAGAGAACTAGAGTCCAATGGCATTAGATGACAACTAAGATGTTCAGGTTGAATCACAGCTGGGTCTGCCACTATGGATACATTTTATGAATGGTGCTGAATGAAAAGAGCAGTCTACAAAAAATAAATACAAGATAGTTCACAGAAGGACAAGAACCACTAAATACATTTTTCAGTGATATACATCGATGTGATAAAATTGTAACCCTAAGTACAGTATACTGAAAATGCAGAAGAGGGATACACAGAGGTGAGTACACAGAGGAAAACAGCTAATGGGGGGTGTGGAGTGGGGGAGAGCAGAGCAAGCACAACTTTCTGAGGAAGAAATGATGCCCAACTTGTAGAACAGCAGAAAGAGAAATCTGTTTCCTGAGCTATGTGGTAGTGGATGCTGTTACAACCTGTGAATTCTACTTTGTCAGTCTACCTGAAAATACATAACCTAAATCTAAGCTATCTTTTTCTTTGTTTAAAAAAAAGGTACACATGTAGTCCAAGCTACCCATGAATTTGCTATGTAGCAGAGGCTGGCCTAGAGCTGACCTTACTGCCTCTACCTTCCAAGTGCTGGGACTATAGGCATAAGTCACTACTACACATTTTATCTTTCTTTTTAAATTCCAAGATTGTGCTGTGGGTTATTATTTAAGTATTTACTTGTTTTTGCTTAAAATAGTTAAGCTATTTGACTTTATAAATCAACATTTCAAAAACAAAAAGCACTATAGGACAAGTCACTTTCTGAAATATGTCATTTTCTAGGTATGTAGGCTCTACAGCACATTTCTTCCATCACAGAAAAAAATACTTTGTAAATTAGTCTAACAGCAAACACATTGTTACATAAGACTCCTCCAGTCTGTCTAGCAAGCCACCACCCTCAAGGAGAGCAAACAGAAAATTCAGTACTGGCCCAGTCTCAAGCACAACTCTGTGTTTGAAGAACTCTTTCCTCTCTTACTGTTTACTTTATGAATAAATATGCCAATGTTTGATTACTTCTAAACATTATTATCAGAAAAAATTCTGATTGGTTTGGCTGGCAAGACAGGTAAGATAAGAATCCTTTTTCAGTAAACCATTTTTTTTCATCTGAGTGTCTTACATAAATAGCCTTCAACATCTGAAATAGTAACAGGACTTACTGGGTACAATAGTTACAGTTTTCTACTTGGAAAACACAGAGAGAATAGCAATGTTATCTTAGAAATGTTAGGTAAATTATCAAAGCAGCGGTGCAGTTGTTATTTAGAAATACATAATTAATAATGCAGGTATGTATAGTACAGACCTTTCACATATATCAGAGCTGATCATCACTCTATCATCATGCTTGTAAGAACGAAAGACAGAAATTAGTCATTTTTCCTCAGTTGCACTGCTATTGAGCATCAGAGCTAAGACTAGCTCTCAGGTATACATTGGAGAAGAGAATAATAATAGCAGTGACTACTAATACATGGTGTATGTAACAATGACTAGAATTTATTTCTTGTGAGAAAAGAAATCAATTTGAACATCTTACCTATTGAAAACTGGAGTGTGGTATATATACTTTAAGAGAAAGGAGTACTTTAAGAACATAAGGAAACAACCATACCTCAGGAGAATTTTCTTCTAATTGCTTCAATTTGCACATCCCCTCCTCTCCCTTTTTCTGTCTGTCTCTGTCTCTCCTTGTCTATGTTTCTGTCTCTCTCTCTTTTCTTTAGCTCTCTCCTCTCCTTGTGCCCCGTTTTTCTTCTCTACCCCAACTCTTTCCTTCTCTCAGAAGATATCCTCTGCCTCAGGATACATGGAATGGGCTCCGAGTTTGCAGGTTACAGGTATAGCCTCTCCCTAAACAGAGGACTCTTTATTCCAAACATTAACCCTTATTCTCAGGAAGAGTTAACTTGAACTGGATAATCTTCTTCTGCTTGGCTGCCCTCTCCTGTACAGCAGAGTTAATTAAGGTCCATGTAGATGCTCAGTTCAATTAATATGGAGAAAGAAACCTAGGAATGCACAAATAATGTGAGAGGAAACTACTCAGCTAGGATTCTCTAAATTCAAAACAAAAACATGCCATACAGATATGGGTAGAATATAAGTAACTCAGAAAATGGATATAAAAGAAACAAAATATATACCTAGTAAAATGTAAATTATTCATAATCTCAAGTCCACTCTGATCATCAATAATCTATTTTTGGTGTAAAACACTTTGCAAAGTCAAAATTCTAAGAACCTTTGAAATACCGTCAGATTTCATACTAAACTGAGAACCTGAGATTCACATGTGTCTTGTGCAACCATTGACCCGGAATGGTAGACTCAGTCTCAGGCTTAGGCTGGGCTGAATGAACAGACAAGGTCCATATGTAAGAGATAGTGGATGGAACAGGAAACAAAAACAGAATGAAAAGAAAAACTTTAGAAGTTGAAAGTGCTTCAACAAGAGAGCAATGAATGGAAAGCGATGACACTGAATATTTACTAGATGCCTACATCTTGACCACCCTATCTTTATGCTTACCTGGCCAAATGTATTATAAATCATCTTGGAGAGTGGGCATCTTACATTATAGAAATGGAAAGCATCATAGTCTAATGTAGCCTTTTATCTTTCCTGTTTTCATCAAACATATATACATATTTTTGTTTTTGTATTTGTCAATATGCACTCAAATGGCTTGCCTTTTGCTCTTTGACCTCATTTTTTTGATCTGGGTAATGATTTTTACATAACAGAGATGCTGTGGGATAATAAGGGAAGTAATACAGCCCAGGTTGCTATTCAGAATCTGATAAATATGTATTAATTAATCAATTATTAATTGTCAGCTTCAGATACAGAGAGTTTACATGTGAGTTACTTTTACTAATGTGAGAGTGACAGCTAGGGACGCAATCAGCCATGAGGATGGGAGATGACATGGGGATGGCTAAGGTTGTAGAGAGTACCTAATGACTGTTTTAATAAGCTCGAACTTTTTCTGCAGGCTTGGAGACTCCATTGTGTTTTGTCTTCTGTGCAAGTTATTAATACCCATGGCTCACAGCAGCTGTGCATTTGCAGAGATAAGTTTCACATGAAACAGATGAAGAATTTTTTTCAGAGCTGATATCAGATGGATTAGAACGTGATTAATCAACAGACAGACTGATTAAATTATTGGGTTCACTGTTCAGATAAGAGGTTTTGGATACACTCTGCCAAACTATAATTAAGTTAGAAATTTCTGTTGGCCTGCTTTAAAGATGATCACATGGTATACTTTGAAGAAATCTTTTATGGCCCAGAAGAGCAGCTGTGGAGGTATAAGCATGAGTCAGTTCTTATAATTATTAATTACTTTCAAGTATTAGAGCAGAATTTTCATTGAAAATCATAAATATATTCCAGTATCTTTTAATGAAATTTGTATACACCTTCTGGTTCTACTCTAGAAGCCACTACAAATAAAATGACTATTAGTCAAGGGACTATGTTAAAGGATCAGACAGGATGGCACCATTTCTGATACATGGTTAAAAAGATAGCATGAGAATTTCCACGAAGTATTTCAAATAAGTATACTAGGATTTTTTTTAAGCACACAATCTAAATGCTAAAATACGGTAATTTCTGAAGTATCAGAAGACAAACAAACAAAAAACCCGAAGCAGATCTCCTAGAATACAAAGCAGCTATGGAGTTCTGCATCCCCTTAGGTATTTTATCTATCTTTGATGGCCTCGAGACTGAGGTGAGATGTTTTATGAACACTGACAAAAGGATAGTGTCGAGTTTACTAGAAAAGGACTACTAGGAGGCCAGGGATCCCTAGCAGCCTTTAATCGTGTTTAATAGCCAACAAGCTTGTCATAAGAATCCAAACCTGCCCATGTTCCCAAGACTCAAGTCCTAGTCATGGTGTCTTTAGATGTAAGAAATAAAATCTAATGGTTACTTTTCAAGGATGGCTGGAGCCTGCGTAGGTCCTGCTACAAATGAATCAAAAGCACCAGATTCCACTACTAATATACACTAGGGAAGCTACATGCCTCTCTCAACCTGAATTATGCTTCCCCCAACTAGAAAGTAGAATAAAAATCACTAACCATCAACCTTGACTGCAAGGCCATGTATATGATAAACTTTAAAAATAATCGTAATGTAAAATGTAGAGATGAACCACACACAAGTTTCCATTGAGAAAAATGTCAAAGAAAGGAAAGATAGGACCTAGGTGATCTAGATTGTACTCTCCTGCTAATTCAGTAAAATGAAAGTTTGTGAGTTGGGGGCTAAAGACTCTTTTCCACACTCAGTCAGAATGTCTGCTTTCCGGGCTGATGCATTTTGCTACTCTGAATCTCTAGTGCTCTTATTATAAAACAATTATCTTTCTTTCCCTCATTAGGGAAGTAACAGAAGCAAAGTCCAGTTCTCTATTCACAAAGCATTTTACTCCAGGTTTCTGAAAGTGTCTGTAAATACATTTCAAAGGACTGTGAACTCACACCAGAAGAAATCACTGAAGACACAGGTGAAAGGACAACACGCATGACAGCTAGCAGGAAACAGCAGGTCACAAAATCTTGTCTCCCGAAAAATATGTAGAGTAGGTTGGTCAGATTAAACGACAAATGTTTGATAAGCTTAAAAATAAAAGAGAAATAAACTACCAAAGAATCAGATCCTTCCGAATTGTAAGTGAAGACTCCTAACTGTAACCGAAGGTTTGTAATACAACCAAATAGAATTTCTAGTTAAAAACAAAACAAAACAAAAACAAATAAAACAGTATTTGAGGGAAAGAGAATCTTAATTATTTAGGGTATCAATGGGGGTAGGCACAGCCGAATGAGACAAAAGGTATTAGTTAATTTGGTTTTATAATTTGGGAATGTTGCCTGAGAGCAGCTCTAGTAAATGGGGTAAACACATGATCAAGGGGTTTAAAGACATGCAAGGTAAAAAAAAAAACAAAAACAACAACAAAAAAGAATGAAAAATTTTAGTTCAATTTCAACAGAGGATATCGGGAAAAATAGAGGAAGAGTAAAAATTGTTGAGTAGAAATTGTTACATATTTCAAATAGTTGGTCAAAGACACCAATCCTCAGATTCCAAGTACCAATAAACAGAGAGCAATATCTTTGAAAAACCAGTGTCTAGACACCTAGTAGTAAATAAGCACCCAAAGGAGAGAGATATGAGCTGAAATCTCTAGGAAAAGCTACACCCTTGTTTAAAACTCTACAAGGCTGATCAACTGATCATAATTGTCAGGACTGTGGATAGTAGGAATCCCACAGGTCCAGAGCCAAAATTACCTTGGGCCCTGTTTAATTACCTTCACAGCCAATCATTGCCCACCCTTGTGTGCAATCTGACATACTTGTGGCTCTGAGAATACTAACAGACCATTAGCTTCTATCAACTCAAAAGCCAAGAATGTCCTCAAAGAGCACCCAGGGCTTATAGCACACACTTTACTGCTGTATCTTCCTTACTTGATGTTACCACGAGTATATTTTTTAAGTGACCTGAATTATGACTTTCTTTTGTTCTATACCTATAAAAACTTCATTACTCTTACTGCACTGAATCATGGTACTAGGAGTAATCTGAATGTGTGCTCCAATTGCCTCTTACTACCTTTGAAGGAAAGTTGTGATTTTGTATAACAGAAAATACTGAAAGAGGAGCCCAAGGTAAAAAAAAAAAAATAGCTACAAAGTAAAGCCATCCAACCTCCAGTGGAAGCCCAAAGTAGAACATTTTGTATAAAGGAGAAAGGTTAACTGAGAATTATATAGTTTAGATAATAATTATAATCCAAGAGTAAGCGCAAAACAAAGTAGTGATGGAGTAGAATGCAGCAGAGATGATAGAGTCAACATTAATTTCTTAAATGGGTTTTAGTTTCTTTCATGTTGCTGTGATAAAATACTCTGACCAAATACTGCTTGAGGGAAGAAGGGTTTGGGGCTGATACGTCCAGGTTACAGCACATAATTTCAAGGAAGACAAGGAATGAACTCAAGCAGCTGATCATCTCACATCCATAGTCAAGAAGACAAAGAGGCGGGAGGGGAGAGAACAAGGGAATCCGTGGCTGATATGTAGAACTGAATTGTATTGTAAAATAAAATAAAAAATAAATAAAAAAAAGAAGACAGAGAGATGAATGTATCCATGCTGCCTACTTTCTTATGCTTAGCTAACTTCTTCACATCCTTATGCTGCTTAGGAACCCCTGCCTGGGGAATGGTTTCACTCAAACTTGGCTGGATGCTCCCACATCAAGGAATATTCAAAGCCCTTCTTCCTAAGCCAGGCTCACATACAAATATGTTCTAAATATTCCTAAATTGAAATTCCCTTCTCAGGTGCTTCTTCATTGTGGCAAGTTGACGTTTAAAATTGAAGTTCACAAATGAGGAAGTTAAAGCAAATCTTAAAATACAAACTGTGAGTCATACAAAAGTATGTGCAAAATCAGAAGAAACAAACAAAAAAAAAAAAAGGTCATGTTCATGTGACCCCTCCCAAATCTTATAAAGCCAAATAATTTTCTTTTTCTCAAGAGTTTTTTGATGGCTCTCGTCTCCAGCCTGCTGCCCATTACCTTGCTGTGACTGCTGTGTCTTTTATTTTTAAACTATCCCTCTTTTTTTTTTACCTGCCCCCTAAACTATGCCTCTTAAGGAAGCTTTTCTTCAGGTTTTAAAAGGAAGCCTCTCTTTCCCTTTCTCTCTGCTATGTTTTCTTTAATACAACCACATTCTTCCTTTCAGATATTCCCCGAATCATGGTCTCAGTACCCTTTTTCATAATAAGTCTTATTCCTGAAGTGTAATTATGCAATCAGCTACTTTCTCAAGCCAACCACTGCAGCTCGCTCTCTCTCTCTCTCTCTCTCTCTCTCTCTCTCTCTCTCTCTCTCTCTCTCTCTGTGTGTGTGTGTGTGTGTTCATTTGTTTGTTTTATTGTTTTGAGACAGAGTGTTACTATGTATCCCTGGCTAGCCTGGAACTACTCTGTAGACCAGGCTAGCCTCAAAGTTCCAGAGATCTGCTTGTCTCTACCTCCTGAGTACTGAGACTAAAGGCATGAACCACCATGTCCAACTGTACCTCCATTCTTACATCTAAAACTGTATATCCACATTACACTCTCATTTTTAGACATGCTCTATTCTATATATATATATATATATATATATATATATATATTTAATGTAAGTAAAACAAATTCATAAAAAAAAATGAGAGGGGAGAGAATACAAACTGCAAAGTGGCAATATTCTTGAGTCAGCAGTCTAGGTGATACTCAAGCGCTTCACCTGCACATCATTACCTCTATCAATACATGAATCCAAATGCTTTAGAAAGGCTAGAGATTCTGCACATCATCACCTCTATCAATGCATGAATCTGAATGCTTTAGAAAAGCAAGAGATTCTGCACATCATCGCCTCTATCAATACATGAATCTGAATGTTTTAGAAAGGCTAGAGACTCTAGTCATTTACACAATAATGAGGCTTTCTGACATGACTCTAACATCCTTTCAGCCACTACTAATTAAGGTAGTAAAAAACAAATTGCCAATAATCTATATAATGCTAAAGAGTGCATCATAGAAGCATTTCAGATTTGGGATGTTACTGCCTGAAAACCTTGACATGAGCTGATGATTCACAGGTAATCACAAACTCATATTAAAAATACTTCATGCAACATACCCCTGATGTCTAGCTTTCTTGAGGAATTATTCCCACCAGTATTTTGTTGATTAAAACAAGAAGATATAGAGTAGGAAGGAATAAAGGTTTTGTTTTTATGAAAAATCATTCATCTGAGCATATCTCCAAATTTTCATAATGTAAGTTGAGCATCCATGAGATTTAATAATTAAAATAATAAAATTTAAAGTCTGTTTTCTCCTAAACCTAATACCCCTACTCAACAGCATTCTCTCATACAGTAGGCTATAAAGATGCTTGTATTATAATTACAAAACACCATTTTAAAAATGTATTATGTCCTACAGCACTTAGCCTTGACAAACAATTACTGGATCACATTCAACTGAATACAAAAAGCAATCTTTATCACAAGGTTAAAATTAGCCTTGGAACAATAACTGCTTTCAAAGCTATTCTCAACTCTAAGCTGCTCTGCAGTGGCCTCTTTTGAGGGAATGCAAACAAGTAAACTGAAGGACTTCTGAAGAACTTCCTGCCACAGTCCTCTAAACTTTCTCAATCATTTTTAGTTTCATGTAGAATAATCTTGTTATACCCAAAAGATGGTCAATATGGCTCCATAGGAAAAAGCTCATGAATTAAAATCAAAATGAAAATTAAAACTAAGGAAGCAAAGAAACCCTGAGAATTCTGGACTTTCAGACTGCATAACTTATAGGAGGACTTTCAATTATGATCATAGTTTGGATATCATTATGAGAAAAACAAATCAAATGCTAAAGGTTTGCTTTATGGGATAGACACCAGAAAGTGAATGTATTTCCCAGTTGTTTCAAATTAAGTATTCTAGGACATATATTTTCCTATCTACTCACCCTTCAAAATACAGAGTGGGGGCCATCAAGATGGCTAAGGAGAAAGAGGGATTATGTGTAAGGAATCTTTCTCTGTCCTGCCAGCCAGCTCCCAAATAATGACGCAGAGACTTAATATTAATTATGAAAGCTGGGCCTACAGTTTAGGCTTGTTCCTAACTAGCTCTTATAACTTAAATAAATCCATTTCTATTAATCAACCTTTTCCATGTCGCTTTTTACCTTTCTTTCATTCTGTATGTTCAACTCACTCCACGTCTACTTGGTGTCTCCCCTGTCCCTTGATTATCTCCTCCTATGTTCTCTCTCTGCCTGGAAGTTCCACTTATACCTCCTGCCTAGTTATTGGCCATTCAGTTCTTTATTAAATCAATCATAGCAATATACCTTCACGCAGTGTACAAATATCCCACAACATTTCCCCCTTTTTGTCTAAATAAGAAGGAAAGGTGTTACCTCTAACATAGTAAAACTATATACAATAAGAACAATTATCAGGTTACCTAATTAACAATTACCTTCACAATGTCTAGTTCATTTGTATTTGGAATATTCAGAGAAAATATTCTATTATCTATCATATCTTGATGCATTTATAAAGTTTTATGCCTAAACTATTTTCTATCATAACTTGTATTATCATCCTAAAATTATCTTTTTAGATCTCAAATATTATCAGATAAACAATTTAAGCTTTTATGTCCTTTGACCTTATACACTTTATACCATTTTTGTGAGTTTCTTTTCTGAATTTGATAACAAGGAAAATTGTAACTATAACTATCTCCAAATGGATGCCCATCATTCTTTTTTTTTTTTAATTTTTATTTTGCAACACAATTCAGTTCTACATATCAGCCACGAATTCCCTTGTTCTCCCCCCTCCCGCCCCCCTCACCTCACCCCCCAGCCCGCCCCCCATTCCCATCTCCTCCAGGGCAAAGCCTTCCCCACAGACTGAGATCAACCTGGTAGACTCAGTCCAGGTAGGTCCAGTCCCCTCCTCCCAGGCCGAGCCAAGCAACCCTGCATAGGCCCCAGGTTTCAAACAGCCGACTCATGCAATGAGCACAGGACCCGGTCCCACTGCCTGGATGCCTCCCAATCAGATCAGGCCAATCAACTGTCTCACCCACTCAGAGGGCCTGATCTCCATCATTCTTTTTTGAAGTAAGTTGGTGCTGCCAGGAACAGACATATCTTACTGTCATGAAAAGCCTTACATTATTAAAACATTTAAAATGCCATATTCTGTAGATTTTTGAAGTGTTTGAAGGCCATCTATCTATTTAAAATACATCTCTGTTTGACTTTGAAAACATACCTAATATGAGTATAACTTTGATTGTTATAGATGACTAACTATTAACCTGTATTTTTGTTTGTTATTATCCTAAATAGCTTTCAAGGACTAAAACTTTACGTTACTTTTTTTAATGAGCTACATAGGTACAATACCTCAAACAAGAGTAGAAACATACATAATGTATAACAAAAATAACCTTAAATTTGTATCAATACAGAAATCTACACCAATGTAAAATATTGGAGATTAATAGTTGCTTGTTAGTTTAAAATAGATTCAATAATCTATCCTTTTTTCCTATCATTCTTATATCCCCCTTTTTTTCTTTTCAGAAAGAAATCCTTAAATCTGACCTTCCTTGCTTAGTTTCCTCCCTTACCATGACCAGTAACAATTTGCAACTAACCCACCTAAACAATAACAAATATGCATAATTCACCAAATGACCAAGATCTACCCACCCCACCTCTTGGGAGTGTGGGTGTTGTGTTCTATAGACTGCTTCCTGTTGTCTGGGGGCAATGGCATCTTTATTCAGCTCTTCATTAAGCCAATCAGAAGGTACCTTGGCAAAGACACATCTTCATAGCATAAACAAATATTCTGCAAAAATTGTGGCCAAGGCTGATGATCTAAATAAGATTCCCAAGATCCACATAATGGGAGGAGAGAATAGACTCCTACAAGTTGCCTCCCACACTCATACACAAGTAAATAATTTCTTAGTTATCCTTTTATGATATTAAAATTATAATTATATTATTTCCCCTTTTCTTTCTTCCTCTTAAAACCTCCCATATACCCCTCCTTGCTCTTACTCAAATTCATGACTTCTTTATTTTATCAAAGTATTTTATTTTATTATTTTAAACTTTTTGTTGTATTTTTTGAGATTATAATATAAATGTGTGTATTCCTAAATACAACCTGCTCAATATGTTACTTTTTTTTAGAGACAGTACAAAATGTGGAATTTCTCTATTTAAGTTATACTAAACCAATTACTTTCTACAACCAATTACTTTAATCATGATAGTTATAATTTCTGGAAAGGTATACTTGAAATTAAAACAAAAATTATAGGAGCAAATGTTAAAACTTGGACATCTCCAAAGAATAAATGTTTGTACATAAGTTGATCTAAAAATAAGTCAGTTGTTACTGTATATACTATGATAAATGCATTCCCATCAGTTTCTGAAATGCTGATTTGAGACCCTTTATCCATGTCCCTAAAGCAGATTGGAAATTATTGCATGTTTAAAGGGAAAATCACAGTGGCAAGTCTTCAGGCTGGACCACAATCTAGCTTTAAGATTTTTTTCCATAATTAATTAATAAGAATGGACGCAGCAGTTATTGGTCAGATACCTAGATGCTAAGATTGATAAAACCACTTAAATGATAGCTTATATCTGCATAGTGCTTTATAGTTACAATCTGAGCTTTCCTTTGAAATGAGGAAATATTTCCCATGGACAGTCACTGGGTTGTTTGGAAACAGATGGTGGAATCATACAACCAAAGCAATGTGGGGAAAAATAAAAAGATACATTTTTCTGATGACCTACAACACACATGGGCTTATTAACATCTCTAGGATATCCAGTACTAAATATGCCAGCATAACAGATAATCCACCATCTCACATATACATTGGCCTCTGAAATGTTTTATATATTACCTATGACTATCCTACAAGACCATAATATATTTAAATGAGACTTTCTGTATAGCCTAGGCTGGCCTGGAACTTGGGAAACAAGGATGTCCTTGCCCATGGAAAGCTAGGGCTGCAGGCAGGGTAATAATATTTTAGAGCAAGTTCATGTTTATGAGCTATTTCAATAAGCCAGTGGCCTCTGTACTTTTGATGACATTGACAATTATTAAAATATAACTACTTACATGTATCTCCACTAAAATATTCACAATGTAAGATAATAAAAACGAGAGACATTTTTATTTTTTCTGGCCACATGTCAGGGCTTTTACTAACCCCTGAACTCACAATAGAGGAGAGCACTGGAAAAGATCCAGAGTTCAAAGGACACAGTGATGCATAAGGAAAGGAAGCTAAGAATCTGCCACACAGAGGGCAAGAGCAAAAGTCAACCAAGACCTAATGTCAAAAGTCAGATATCATTTTAGATCATTTGCTCACAATGTGATCTGTTATATTTATTCAGCTCCACCACTAGCCATGGAAACAGCTACAGACAGAATCAACAAGTGATGAATAAGCATGGTTGTGCTCCAACAAAATCTTTTGTGTGTATAATAACATTAAAATTTCATGTTTGTGTATATATAATGATTTTTCTTGTTACTCTGTATGTAAATAGCCCAAGTGGATTATGATAATTTAGGAAAGTATAAATCATTCTTAGCTCATAATCTGCATGAAAACCTGCAAGAAGCTGGAACTGGCCCATACACTAATTTGTTTAACTTTTGTCCCAAATATGAAAGAAAATTAAAAAGAAAAGCCAAGGGGGTAGAGACTGCAGAGAAAGTGTTAAAACACCATTTTTAATTTCCTATTAACCTACATGAGTGAAACACAAATTAGTTACTCAAATGAAGTTCTGCTTCTAATATTACTGGAAACAAACCCTGAATTATGTGATAATAAGTAGGGGCTGAAGAGATAGTGCAGAGGTTAAGAGCACTGGCTGCTCTTCCAGATGATCTGGGGTAGATTCCCAGCACACACATGGTGGCCCACAACCCTCTGTAACTCCAATTCCAGGAAATCTGATTCACTGTTTAGTCCCCTGTGGGCACCAGCCACACACATGGTATATAAACCTACATTCAGGCAAAAGAGAAATACACTTAAAATAATAATTATTAAAAATTGTCAGAAAGAAAAAGTTGGCCCATGCATCAACAATGGTTTCCAAAAATAAATGAGGAAAAAAAAGCTGCAAAACATTCTTT
>NC_081421.1:89183708-89249337 GCF_949786415.1 Peromyscus eremicus | reverse complement strand
AACTTTACAAAAAAAATCATGTAATTTATTCATGTTCTGTTCTTTCATCCATAAAACCTCTGTAATAGTAGCATCTTCCTAAACAAAAAAATCAGTCTTGGAGATTGCCTAAACTCAAATATGCAAAGTCCTTTAAATAGTACCTGTCAAATATCAGGAACATTAAATTGCTGTTAGTACCATATTTTTGAAAGTCAGCTGTATATTACAGGGAAAGAGAAATTATGCCTGTGAGAAAGGATTTACAAAGCAATTACTTTCAACACATGAAATACTGGTCCCCAGCCTCAGGTCTTCATCTCTAATTTGGTTTCAAGAACGAAATTCTTTCCAAGACAATGCACATACTTCAGTGTCTAATCATGTATGAGAAAACAATCTTCAGTGCCAGGGGTTAAGGCCAATGCTCACAAAGCCCAGCCCCCAAGCCCAACGCTACATCAATGTTCAGATAATAAAGCAGCCACTAAGTATTATATTAAGCTTTACCATTAAATCTTTGAGTGGTTGTCATTAGTCTTCTTAGAGCTATAGACATAGAGTTTACATTCAGGCATAAAGACATAGAACAGATTTTTCCCATTAGATGTAAAATACATATTAGATGTGGTAATTATTTTCTATTAACCAGCACTGCTATTGGGAGGACCCAGTTGAAGTTTCTTATGTTCTTGAATGCTAACAAAATCATTAGAATTTCAAAATAAGAAATAGTTCTATTGGTGTGTATGGTTGATACAAATAAGGCTTTCAAGTATGAGATTTTCTTAACTACACTATAAGACTACACTCTGTGTGTGTGTGTGTGTGTGTGTGTATTTCACACAACAGAAATAGCCTAAGTATATGTCATCACCTTTCCAATCATCTACATAGGCATTAACTTACTCTACGCTGAGGATTATCAATGTATCAGGAATAAAGAAGTAATTAAATAGGGCAGAACAGTTTCTGTGCTCTAAAAGGCACTGTTGTTTAAATAGGAGAGACCAGCTAATGAGCAATTTTT
Organism: Peromyscus eremicus; assembly: GCF_949786415.1. Lineage (NCBI taxonomy): Eukaryota > Metazoa > Chordata > Mammalia > Rodentia > Cricetidae > Peromyscus > Peromyscus eremicus. The sequence goes on along the minus strand of NC_081421.1, from coordinate 89,248,328 downwards.
ATCCCAAATAATGAATGACAACTGCTGTGACTCAGGCATCCGCAGAACACCACAGTGTTCCTGAGGCAGGAATCCTGGAAAAGTACCAAAGGCCAGAAACCTTTCAGAGCCTTAAGTGTGCCAAATTTCTGATGTACGAAAAACACTTCACTAAGGAAGATAAAAGTGGAGACAAAACCAGCCCAAATCCTAAGTATTTAAAACTCTTAAGGTATCACCAAAATAAATAAAAACAAGGATGGCTTTGAAGAAACTGCACAAAGAACCTCTAAGCCCTGGGAATACTGTATTAGTAGGACTGCAGCTTGAAAATGTCCAGCATCCCCCATTCTTGGTGCTGCTCACGTCCCTTGCACACATGGCTCCCTCTATCCTTCTGCCCTCTGAGCTGGCATGGCCACTGACTCCTGGGGCTACTTTTCCTGAAAAGCATCAGACAAATGCCAGATGGCGACATGTGATGGAACAGTAGTAGTAAGATGTAATGGGGGCACAGGATTCCAGGAACTTAACAGAGCAGGATTCAGTTACTGGCCTTGCCACGCAGACCTCAAGCACACTGTTTAATTTATCTGGGGCAGAGTCTTTATTTTAAAATATATCATAAGATTCCCAAGGAAGTAACTGAAATTAAATCTGACAAGTAGGAGGAAACATTGAAATAAAAATCAGTGTCCACACCTCTCTCTTTAAGTATGAGTATGTTCAATAAATTTGGTTTTAAGTCAAATTACAATGTGATCTAGCAAGGACAGATCATAGACTTGAGCAAGGGAAACACTTGTAATGATTAGATGATAAGGAAGAAGTAAATATAGAAAGTGTTTAAGAGTTAAAAGCAAAATTTCACAAGTGTAGCTGAAATTTTCTTTGGGCCACCAATCAGTTCCCAAATAAAGTCACAGAGACTTGTTATTAAGTATGAAAGCTTGGCCTTAGCTTAGGTTTGTCCCACTAGCTCTTTTAACTTTATTTAACCTTTTTCTATTCATCTACAATTTGCCTTGGAGGTTTTTACCTTTCTTGAATTCTGTATGTTCTACTCTCCTGCTTCCTCCATGTCTGGCTGGCCAGCCCCTGGTGTCTCCCTGGTGTCTCTTGGTCTCTTTTTCTTTCTCCCCTGAGCCTAAATTCCTCCTCTTACTTACTCTCTCTACCTGGAAGTTCCGCATATACCTCTTCCCTCACTATTGACCACTCAGCTTTTTATTAGACCAATCAGGTGCCTTAGGCAGGCAAGGTAAACCAGCAGCCCATCTTTACATAAATAAACAAATGCAACACATCTTTACATAGTTTAACAAATGCAATACATCTTTGCATAATTAAACAAATACTCTGCAACACACAAGTTACCTACAAGACCCATTTCCATCTTGGGAAGTGTAGTCATTGTTGTACACGAATTGAGGTGGGGGCAAGTTAAAACTCACAATCAAATCAGTTCAGAGCAACTTCCATGGACTTAGGTACCTGGGCAGTAGTCTGGTGCTCTCACTGACTTTCTGATGGTTGTATAATTTATATAATTTATCATCACTCCAGTTTCCATATATAAGTTGAGGATATCAACAAATACTTAGACTACATAAAGTATAAATTCAATATAGCAATCCATTAAGATCAGCACAGTACCTGTCTTAAGTGCCTAAATCCTAACCACTTACTAAATACTGTAAACCAGTGATATTTCCACTTTCTTTGATAGTGACTTCCTGGTTTCTTTCGGTTAAACCCCCATTTAGTGAACACATTCAAAACAGAGATTTGTATAGAGATCTGACTTTCAGATTCCTGAGCTCAGCATAAGACTAGTAAGATACAAACATTTATAATCAGAGACAAATTAACAAGTCTTCTAATGAAGCTTTATATGAAACGTAGGAAGTGGGAGCCTCAGTTCTGAACAGAGGGCAGAAAAATTGCAGGGAAAAAGATAAGAAAGAATATTTGTTTAAAAAGAAGAAAAATGTTCAACTATAACTAACTAATCTTCAATTCCCTCAGAGACTCAAGAAGGAAATAATATTACCTAACAAAAATAAAAACAGGAAGTGCATGCAAGCAACTTCCAAAAAATTTGTGAGTTGACAGAAACAGCCAGCTGCCTGGACAGTCACCTGAGGTTTCTCCGCAGTGTTGGGGCATCATCTTCAGCCTATAGGCTTAACGTATCTGACAGACTCATTTGTGAAATAGGATGTACACAAGGTCAACAGTTCAACCTCACATTGGGTGAGAGCAGTCCATGTACCAGAAACACCTGAATTCCACTAGTGTCATGTCATGATTCAGGATTTTAAATTCTGGAAATTGTTGATGGTTTTTAATTCAGCTGTCCATTCTTCTTGGCTGTGTATATATGGCTTCATCTCAGCATCCCGTTCTTCTCCACATCCCTCTATTAAATGCCAGTCTACTATTGAGAGGCGTGAGCTTAGTTACTCTTCAAGAATAACTGTTTCAGCTGCTGTTCCATTGCACATCAGAAGCCATCTGCCTAGTTAGGATAGAAAGTGAATTTGGTACATTTTGGACTTACCAAAATAGGATAGATAATGGAATCATTTTCTCTGAATTTGTCAAATACAAATGGACTAGACATTGTTTAGGTATTTATTACTTGTATATATTGTATATAGTTAATGTACTTTTGTATATAGTTTTTCTTATGTTAGTTATAACCTTTTTCCTTTTTTTCTTTTTATTAAGATAGAAAAGGGGAAATATGGTGATATTTTATTTGTACTGAAATGTGATTTTATTTGTATGTTAATAAATAAAGTTGCCTGGGGGTCAGAGCTAATAGCAAGCCATAGCAGAGCTGGGCATTGCTGGCACACACCTTTAATCCCAGCACTTGGTAGGCAGAGCTAGGTAGATCTCTGTGTGGTCAAGGATACAGCCAGCATTGGAGACACATGCTGTGGGATGTTCTGTATGGCAAATGTGTTGCTAATTAGTCAATAAATAAAACACTGATTGGCCATTGGCTAGGCAGGAAGTGTAGGTGGGACAAGGAGGAGAATAAAGCTAGGAAGTGGAAGGCTGAGTCAGAGAGACACTGCCAGCCGCCACCATGACAAGCCGCATGTGAAGATCCTGGTAAGCCACGAGCCATGTGGCAAGGTATAGATTTATGGAAATGAATTAATTTAAGTTGTAAGAACAGTTAGCAAGAAGCCTGCCACGGCCATACAGTTTGTAACCAATATAAGTCTCTGTGCTTACTTGGTTGGGTCTGAGCGGTTGTGGGACTGGCAGGTGAGAGAGTTTTGTCCTGACTGTGGGCCAGGCAGGAAAACTCAAGCTACAGACACCCGCCTTTAATCTCAATACCAACCATAGAAAATCTGGAGGTCTATACAAACAGGCAGTGACGAGGTGGTCATGTGGTTGGGTTTATAACCAATGAGAAGGCAGAACAGAAAGTCTATATAAAGACAAACACACAGGAAGTAGGTCTCTCTTGGCTGAAGAGGCTAGCTGCAGCAGACGCGTAAGGCTCTTAGCTCTGATCTTTTGGCTTTCTTCTTTTAAAAAAAAAAAAAAAGAAAGAAAGAAAGAAGAAAAATGGAACTGTACCATAATGCAAAAAGTTAGATGTTACTTTTCAGATGTGAGCATTATAGGGACCTGAGAAGTGTTTGCAGAGTGTGTGATGTATAGACATAGGTCAATGTTTTTAAAAGAGGAAATGTCATACATGGAAGGTCATGAGTGTCATTCTAAAAAGTCTTCACATGCTTTGGTTTTAGCAGGGTGCTGTTAGTTGCATGATGTGAATTCTATGAAAATCAATCTGTAAGCCCTGGTAGGGGGAGGGGAAAAGGAAGTGTGAAAAAATAATAGAGACAGGAAACCTTGATGCTCTTATTTAGGGTGGTGACAGCTGAAAGAGGTGAGAGGAGATGGTCCTTCATCACGTGGCACGTGGAAGATTTTAGAGTCAGATAGCTGTGGAAGGATTCCTTATTTCACTGGTGATGAACAAAGCCACAACAAGCTGAGAACTTGTCCAAATCCCCAAAACGGTAGCATAAATGAAGGAAGAGGCTGGCTTCTCTGGGCTCCGAGGCCAGCACTGGTTTCCTGTGCTCCTGCTGCCCTGTTTTAATTTGTATCTGCACATCCCATTTCCTGTGTGGAAACTAGTGCAGATTTCTGGACCTTCATATAGTAAATATTCATTCTCACCTGTTCTTTTATGGAGACTAAAAATGTTGGTTTATTCTCATAACCCATTCTTGAGTTTCATTTATTCATCTGAATATGTTATAATTAAAGCAACATTGGTTTTAGAAATCATAAAGCTTTATACTGTATTTTTTGACACTATTATTGCCAATATTTTGAGGAAATATTGTCTACACAGAAATTGTTAAAGCTTGTATAACAGGGAAGAGAAAATGTCCTCATCACAGTGTGCTACCTCTTGACAACTTTCTCAATGGTCAGTCCTATTTCAACAAATGTATTGCTGTGTGAAATTTCACACTCTGTGCATGTGTTCATGTGTGTGTGAATATACGTGTATCTATATGTGGAAGCTTGAAGTGTGTATCAGTCTTGTTCTTCATTCTCCACTTCATCATTTGCCTTTTTTCTTTTGTGTGTATGTGGACTGTGTGTGTAAATGTGGGTACACATGTGCTACAGCGATTGTGTGGAGGTCAGAGGACAGCCTAGAGTTTGGGACCTTGCCTAGCAAGCTTGAGAACTTCCAGAGATTCCCCTTTTTCTGCCTCCCATCTCTCTATCAGATCACTGGGATTAGAGAGGTGGCTAATACAGTCAGCTTTTATATGGATTCTGTGTGATTTTATGAGACTCACAGAGGATCCCAGCTGTGATCCTCTTGCTTGCTCAGAATGTGTTTTATCTGCTGAGCAATATTCCCAGCTTCTCCACTTTAATTTTTGAGGAAGGGTCGGTCTCTCACTGAGCCAGGAGGCAAACGGTTGATCAGAAGGCATCAGTTCCCCCTAGCTCCCCTCTCAACCCCAGCACCAGGATTACAGCAAAAGCCACATTGGATTATTTTTCACATGGGTACTAGGGATCCAATTCCGGTCCTCATACTTTCAGCAGTTTATGGCTGAGCCATTTCCTCAGCCCTAAATTCTCCCTTGTATATGATTTTGGGATATCTGTCAAAATGGCTTTTAGACTTCCCTTTTTAAATTTCTTATTAATCTAAAAATGTTCCTTTGAACAATTTGCATAATTATGTTCTTTGACTTCTTGTGGTATTACTCATAGCAAAACCAAGATAACTTGGTTGAATTTTTTTTATGCAAGTGTAGCTCTTCAAAAGTGAGGATACTGCTCATGTTTAAACAATCCCATGGCCATGGAGCTTCATCCTTCCTCCTTAAAATTTTTACTCTCCAAATAACACATTACTGTTTGCTGGACAGCTGTGATTAAACAACCAAAAGACATCTCAATTGAATAGGTGTAAAACAGAACCTTTGATCACTCCCTACCAGGTTTTTCCCAGCATTCTTCTTCCTAGGAAATGGCCCTGCTGGCCCTACTGCTTGGATTGCAAATCCCTGAAACCAACCTTTATTGCTTTCTCTTCCTCAGTGACCATCCACCGAATTCCTACCATGTCTCCACAACTATAACCATAACTAGTGAGTTCTCTATAGCTCTAGTTCTGGGTCACCTAACAGTCATCCCCTCTCTTGGACAGCTAGGTCTACTCTGCATCCACTGAAATTCAAGCCATTTGAATTGGAAAGTTCTTCCTTCTCACATTTAGTTTGAACAATGCACTTGCACCTGTTACATGTGAATACACATTTTGCTAAGTTTTGAAGGGCATTCAAATTTTCACTCTACCTCTACCTTAGAATTCCTGCTGTCTATCCTCAATTTCACACCCAGAGTGATCTTGGTGAAACATATATTGAGTTCTATTTTACCTCTGTTTCATCTCTCCAAATGTTTTCTGTTTTACTTGCATAAAATTCGAGCTCCAACCATTGATTCCAGTTCTCTGCTGTGTCTGCCTCTCTGACATCATCTCAGGTTACTTTCTCAGGTTACTTGCATACAATTAGATGGCATCTAAGCTAGGTCTTGCTTAAGGTATAGGGAATCCAGGCATTGAAATACTACCACTTTCTTCTTCAGACAATGTAGTTTTCCCAATATTCTTTCTTAATTTTTTATCTGCCTTCCTCATCTAAAAAAATATCTATGATATTAAGGTCTCTGTTTAATCAAAACCTGAACACTGATTTGTATAATCAGGTGGGCTCTCAATAGATATTTATTAAAGAAAACAGTAAGCAAATCATCCAATAGGGCTGTGTATGTTGAGTGGCCATTTGTGGAGACAGTACTACTGCCTCAAGAGGATCTTCTAGGATTCTGAATCCACCATGGCCACAAAATAGTCCCAATACAAGGAACCAACATGTCTTCTACCAGATGGAGAGCAAAGTGAATGCTTCCCAGTGGAGATAAACCATGTCCTTAGTATCAGCTTGCTGAGGGCAAGTAAGCTACCTGTCCTAGATAAGATTCCATGGTGGATTGCACCAATATGTCACTAAAACCCATACATAACTATAGATTTTTACTTTTAAAACTGACTTGAGAAAAATCAACATTACACAGCAAATGTGATCTTTTAAAATAACTTGCTTTCCCTGAGCTCTGTGCTCCAAAAGTTACCATTTTCTTTTCTTTTAAATTGCTCTATCATTCTCACTCACAAGTTCCTTAGTACATAGTAATTATAAGAATCAATCTGTTCTTTTGAAAACCGTTTTTCTACTGTTCGGGTAATTTCCCTTCTCACTAGTGCTGCTTAAAACAGGTTGGCTCACAATTAAGGAATAAAATATCTATACTTGCCTATGTGCACAGTTTTAAATCTTCAAGATTTCATTTTAAATGTTATCAAAATCTGTGTGACTTTTCCTATTATGTGCATATAAAATTCTATATATGTTTTCCCAAATTAGCACATCTCATCTGCTAACTTTCTTACATTCAAAAGCAACTTCTGTTGCTAAGCATCTCAGAAATGAAAAGACACTTCTGAAGACAAGCATGACAGGAAAAAAAACTGTGATTTAATCCAGTGTACTTGGGTGTTAAAAGACAAAAATTGATGACACAGAAAGAAGCTAAATGACCTTTTAAGGAAAAAAAAGTGGAGACACTGACATCAAAGGGATAGAAAATTATTCCTAATCTTGAAAACAAGTAAGGTATTGAAACAGGCTTCTACAGAAACACAGATGACTATTATACAGCTACAAAAACTGGCTAATGTGAGAAAGACAAAAAGACGTAGATTTTAGTAATAGAAATTATTTTAATTCACATGTTAACTCATTGTTTCTGTGTACCAATGCATGCGCATCTCCCTGGACGTCATTATTATATTAGCAAGTACTAATGGCAATATAGAAAGTATGATCAGATCACAGCCTAAAATTTTTAGTTTGGGAAGGCATCAGATCCATTCTATACACCCATTCCAGATAATTCAAAAAAAGGGAGGGGGAGCCAGCATGCAATAATTTCCTGGGGGAAAAAAAGGTGCTAGGGAATTAAGGTGAGCGTCAAGAAGTACAAGAAGTATGTTGCTAACATTATACAAGTACATTGGACAACTTTAGACAGCAGCCATCCTTCTCTGCAGAGGATCCATTCCAGGAAGATCTGAGGCTACCTGAAGGAAGCTGTTTATGGAAACCCTGTATGCATTTTTCTTTGTACACAGGCTTATGATAAAGTTTAACTCGGGAATTAGACACAGTGAGAGATTAGCAACACTAATAATAAATTTGGACAATCATCACATCCTATAATAAAATTTGTTGTAAGCTTTTGCATTTTATCCATAGATTTTCTGCTTAATATTTTTAAGTCATAGACAACTGAAGTCACAGATAGAAAAAAATGTGCACAAGGGAACCAAAGTACTAATCTCTATTCCAGGTACTATGTCATCTTCTTTACAATAGTGCATTTCTTCTTGTCAACTGACTGGCAGTGGTGGGCACTCTTGGCCAACACAGCCAATTTCACAGATAAGAAAACTGAATCTAAGAAGCACTTCCAACGTTATCTCTGGTACAAGTGAACATACTGTTGCTAGAACCTCCTAGTCACCTGAAAGCTATCCGACTCCACTGTTTCTACTACACTGGTAAACTTCTAGGCATTCTTTCCCACTTTCCCATGCACATGCACTGAAAATAATACCTTCATCCTTTGGCTATCTTTGCTAACACAGTTGAGCATGGTCGACATGTGATCAGACACAAACATCCAGTGGGGAATATGTCTCTGCTAAGGAAGGCTAACTTCGTTTTCAGATTGCTTGTATTGTTAAAAGAAAATTGCACACTTGTAAGTTCATAAGCATTTATGAATTTATGAAAAGGGGGATCATCAAATGTTATCTGGACGGGCACTGAAGATCTCAAATCTGACTCCCATGTGCAAAATATGTGCAGAAGACACAAGAAATTTTCCAGAAAAAAAAAGACAGAAAGTAGATGGGGAAATCTGGTTAAAGGTGAAACATTTAGCATTGAAATGGAGAAAATCTTTCCAATTTTATAGAAACCACACATTTAATATAAAGTCTGTTTATACTAATTAATGCATATCTTAACTGAAGAGTAATAAACACAGAACAACCACAAGCTAACAGTAATCCTTTAAATTGATGCTAGTCATAATTCACTATCTGAACCATTTATTTCTGTTTAATTTTTGGAAAGAGGATAGAATAGTGTTTAATACATAAGACTTTGGGATGAGCTGGGTTCACCATCTAACTACCACTTGCTGTTATAAATGCTTATCACCTACAAAAACAAGGACAACAATATGACCTATCTGTTGAACAATAACATTTAAATTAAGTTAAAATCAGTGAATCACATTAATTTCCAAAACAGAAAATTATCTGGCATGTATGATCTGATATATTTACTAAATTAAAGATGAAATGTATTACTGTAGATTGAAATGGAAATTTCAGTCACACATATACACCAGGGGGAACTGTTTTATAGGTCATGATGGAAAGCTACTATTACTGTATACCAGGTTAGGAAGGAATGTGAAGAAATAACCAGCTGTTTGGAGCCATCAAATGATAATGGATAAGATAAAAAACATAAATATTTCAATGCAATGTTTTGTTCTGTGAAAACCACCCACTTGAAAACCAGAAAAAAAAAACCACATTAATCACCATTCATCACTAATTTCCCAATAAACCTAATGCCCACTTCATTACAGAAAAAGACTTTCTGAAAATAGAAAGTGTAATTCTATCTTGCATATTTAATTTTTAAACAAATAGCCAGAAATCATTACTGGTTAATCATGTTCTTATAAAAAATATTTCCTATTTGGTTATGTAAACATTCTGTATTCCACAAACATCAAAACCTTAAACTAAAGAAGGGGTCATATGCAGGCGGGGAGGGGGAGGGGTGTGGGGGTGGGCTGTCCATGGAGGCAAGAGACTGACATGGGTATCTTCCTCACTCACTCTCCACTATATTCTTGAGATGTGGTTTCTCACTAAAAATGAGCTGCATCAACTCTCCTAGACTGTCTGTTCAGTATGCTTCAGGAATCCTCTTCTCTCTACCTCCCAAACTCTGGGCATGGATAATGGGGATCAAACTCAGATCCTCACATATGCAGAAAAAGCAGTATAATGATTGCTCCATCTGCCCAATGCCAAACTAAACTTTTTTGAATGATACATAAGTCTGTAATGGTAGGTTTGACAGGTTTGCTATTGAGCAAAGAATTCACATTTTCTTGCAAACTGCGAGTAGCTTGCTCTTGAGGCTTTTTTTTCCCCTGGATGGCCAAGCATATGTCATGTTCTCTATATGATTCCTAACACCTATGTAATGAGAACCTGGAGCATTATAGGTTGAATATAAAACAAAGGGTTAGAAACTACAAGGTGATTGGTTTAAGGGTAGCCAAACAGATGGCCAATGAAATTAAAATTTCAAGCCGAGCGGTGGTGGCGCATGCCTTTAATCCCAGCACTCGGGAGGCAGAGGCAGGCGGATCTCTGTGAGTTCAAGGCCAGCCTGGTCTACAAAGTGAGTTCCAAGAAAGGCGCAAAGCTACACAGAGAAACCCTGTCTTGAAAAACCAAAAAAAGAAATTAAAATTTAAGATAAACAATGAGTAATTTTCAGTGTATTTATCAATCATTGAATGGGATATTCTTACAATGAAAAATTAGTCATTACAATCCAAAATTCTTATTTCACTGGTTAGCATGCATTTTTTTTATAAATATGGTAACTCCAATATACTTACTGTAATACATTAAGGTTTACACATTTATTCAGTTAGTTATTTATTGGTAAGTAGTTATTGGCCACTAAAAACTACTAAACGACGCATTGAATATTACTATGTGCTAGTAATAGTTTTATGTTCCAGGGACTCAGAAATAAATAACATTGACAGATTCTTATTTCTTTAAGTGTTTATTGCAGCGATAGTTTATAGAAGATGAAAACTAAATAAGCTATTTGTTAGTTTTGCTAACATAATGTTAATTCGCAAAGTAAATTTGATTAATAAGTGCTACTGAGGAAAAAAAAGATAGATGACAAGGTTGAGGATGGATCAAAGTCCACCATGGCTAGAGGGTACAGGACAGTCCCATTAATGATAGAGAAATGTCCCTCAAGAGCTAGAGAAAGGACATGAGAGAAAGAAGGAGCCACAGATGCAAAGGACCGTGGGAAGGAGTACATTTCACTCTCATGGGATAAGCATGAATAATCTGAGTGTGGTCAGAAGCGAGCTGAGGAGTGGTAGGAGTGTGGAACTACAAGAGTCAGACTCTGAGACAAAGGCCAGACATTCAGGAAAGTTCCATTCCACGGTGTAGCTCTTGGATTTTGTTCATGTTAGACACTTGGGTTTGGTTCAGGTGAGAACGGCAACCAACAGGACGCTTACAGTGGGAAGTGAAATGAGTTAGAATATTTCCAGAAGTCTCCTTGTGATGTTAGTGGTGACGGAGTGGATGAGAGGATTGGTAAGTGAAGAGAAAGGTGGAAAGACTAGGCGAAGGGTGACAGGTGAGAGCGGCCTGGCAAGGTAGATAGTAACTAGAGGCATTCTATGAATGTCAAACCCACAGCACTTAAGAATGCATTTTACTCTGCCCCACAGAGGGGCCATGACAGAAGGGGAAAATTCCACAGATTTCAAACTTCAAGATGTACTGATTCTATTTGTCCTATTTACAAAAATAGATTGTCTCCTGTGTCTTTCCCCCTCAGTTGCCTATATTGGCATCATCGGTGGTTAGCCTCTATTTCCTGGAACTCACAGATGTCTTCAAGCCTGTGCACTCTGGATTCAGCTGCTATGACCGGAGTCTTAGCATGCCGTACATTGAGCCAACCCAGGAGGCCATCCCATTCCTCATGCTGCTTAGCTTGGCTTTTGCTGGACCTGCAATTACGGTAAGAATTGACCCCCAAATTTCATTGTTCAGATCCAGAGAACAAAAGATGATCCAGTTTGTGTAACAAGTGTGCTAAAAAACAAGAAAAAGATGAATTCTAACCCTTGGACTGGGAAGATTTTGTCTTTGGGATATATTGACATTCTCATGTAGTTGATTGCCTAAAACTGTTGGCATTTAAAGTTTTAAAAAATTACACAATTTCCAAAAATGATTCATTTGCATTTATACATCATTGTGAAAAGGGTTTTGTAATTTCACAATTCTTTTTTTACACAATTTTTCTTAATGAGTACTATCATGTTGCTGATATACTTTTAATTGATGTGTTTTCATGTGTTTGTTTGCTATTTGAGTTCTAGGAGTTGAAAATAAACAATTATATACCCTCTCCTCAAAAATTACTTTTAATAACATTTATAAGGTTCAGTTTTACTAAATAAAGTAGCACTTTATGCTGTTTATAAGCAATGAGCCTTACCAACTGTAAAGAGCTCAAAACTCACCTTCTGGTCATACATGTGTGCATGCATACTACACACACACACACACACACACACACACACACACATATGTACGTATGCATGCGCATGGATAGACATACAGAATGTGATCCTTCAGATTCACAACAGGCATCTACATTTTAAAACATGCATGTATAGAAACACCCCAATCTACTAGAAGTGACTTAAAACAGTTGTTTTTATTTTTAAACTTTACTATAAAAAATGTTGCAAAAGAAGATCACAGCCGGGCGGTGGTGGCTTTAATCCCAGCACTCGGGAGGCAGAGCCAGGCGGATCTCTGTGAGTTCGAGGCCAGCCTGGTCTCCAAAGTGAGTTCCAGGAAAGGTGCAAAGCTACACAGAGAAACCCTGTCTCAAAAAACCAAAAAAAAAAAAAAAAAAAAAGAAGAAGAAGATCACATGCTAAAATTATCCATACTAAACACTATACAACTCAGTGAATTTCTATACAGAAGTTATGAGGCTTCACATTTTATTTTATACTTCTACTAACACATTTATTCACTTATCTACAACCAAAAATGGAAAATCCATTGCAGGGTTATATCCTCTTTCATAATGAATTCATGTTCACTGCCTGCATTCAATCCATCCCGATCCCCTGGTATTTAACTTCCTTTTCTCTCTTTCCTACATGACATACTGTACCAACAAGCACACTTGTTTACTTATATGCATGTATTACTGACTAGATTTTGTGTGTGAGGGAAAGTATGCAGTTTTATCTTTCTGAGAATGTGAAATATTGCTTAATGTTGTGCGTTCTAAGTTCATTTATTTACCTACAAATTGCATGATTGCATTTTTCTTTAGAGCTGAATAGTATTCCATTTTATATATCTATAAATTTTCAATATCCATTCATCTGTTAATGGACAACCAAGTTGATTCTAATTCAATACTGTAGTGAATAAAGCAGCAATAAACATTGGGGTGCAAACATCTCTAGGGTCAGGTATAGAGTTCTCTGGGTATATGCCCAAAAATAAATATTGGAGTCATACAGTAGTTCTATTTTCAATTTTTTGGAGAAATCTCCAAATGATTTCCATTGTATTAATTTTTGCCTCCACCAACAGCAAATAAGGCTTCCCTTCTTGCTACATCCTCTCTAACATTTCTTGTGACATTTATTGATGATAGCCATTCTGACTAAGGAAAGGTAATACCTTAAAGTAATTTTAATTTTCCTATTTCTGATAGCTAGGGATACTGAAAAAAATTCTTTTTTTGAAAATTATCTAACAGTTCATTTGTCTGTTTTTTCATTGGCAGTTTTATTTCCTTGATATTTAATTTCTAAAAAGTTGTTTTAATGTGTCACTACACACCACAAATAGCATGTTTTATATAAATCTATTAATAAATAAGGTTAGCCAAGCATTGCTGCCATTTCTTCTGCCCTGACACTACTACCCTAAAGGACAAGAAACACGTTTTCCAGGGTGGTATTGTTTGCTTATGCCAGAAGGAGCCTTTGCTCATCCCTAGCTCTTTCATTACACTCATGAATGTTGAACAAGTGATGTTAAATTAAAAGATACACTTAAGTGGATCTTTTATAAGATTCTCTAATGCACTGGCCTTTTGAGTTTCAGTACATCAGCAGTTTTTAAAAAGCTTCTTTGTAGACTTTCTAAATTCTATACTTTCATGTAACCATGACTCTGTATTCAAAGTACCACTCTATAGTCAATAATAATAATAATGTTATTTACACTATAAATACATTTAATAAAATATTTGGACAAAACAATTGAAGCTTAATTTATTCACTTTGTAAATTAATGGTATTTGAGCTCGAATGAATTCTGGGGCATTAGAAATATTTATGATGTAGTTGGAAGTAGAGAAAACTTCTTAATGGATGATATTTCTTCAAATAGTAACATCTTCCTGTCATTTTACTTAGTCATTTGACCATAGCAGAACTATTAAATTTGTTTTAAACCTATCACGTCAGAAAACATGTCCCAGCCAGAGTGCAGTATATGGATTTAATTGATACATCTGGAATAAAATGCATAAAGTGCTACATGGATGGGTATGACTCTGGTAAAAAGAGTGTTTATATGCAATCATTTGAATAATTCACATTTTATAGATGCAAAAGTGCTTATTCACTAAGCTATGAGTGAATAAACTGAGCAAATAAACACCAAGTCACTTGAAAAATGTCTCATTGCTATGTTCCATATAAGGAACATTTCGCACATGATGCTTGCTCTCCTGACATTGTTGCATGTACTGGGGACAATGACCTTGGCATCATCACAGTGTTCCTACTTCTTTTGAATCTCTTGAGTCCCATCACAAAGTCTCAACACACAATGTTCCTAGGACATTGGGGCTTGAAGACCTTAAGAAATCAATGAAGATCTACCACCTCTTCCTCCCACTGAGCAGAACCCAGTGCCACCTCGTTCTGTGGGGCATTTCTGTAGTACCTCCATCCTGCCATGTGCCTCTTAATGTAAAGAGAAGTAAATCAGGAACTGTTTGTGTTTAGGGATAGTCCCCGACCCCTAGAAAGCTTCCAAGGCATCAGTGACATTTTTTCTTCCACAGCGGTTTCATAGACCTTGAGTGAACAACTTGATGTTCAGATGAGCTTTGGCATTATTGACATAATGATAGTATCTGACCCCCTCTCTCTCCACATACATACATTATATTCTTCTGGTTTTGTTCTCATGTCATTGTTCTTTCTGTTTTTTTTTTGGGGGGGAGGGGGCTTTCCCCTTAATAAGAGCTCTTCTCGCCATTGATTCTGTGGCACACAGAGTCATTGTGACGTTACTGTATGTAACCTTACTACAAAAGTTGCTTCTGTAATTCCTATATTCCTGCCATTTCCTAAGAATGAAAATTAACAGACTCTAATCTCTGACCATCAAAGATGCCAGTTTCCTTCTCATCTCTGTAGCTGAATAAACTTGGTATAAAATTGGGATTCCTGGGAAGAAGGCAAGCTCAGGCTTCATGGGGCTCAGCTTTTAGAGCAGCCTGGTGTGAGGAGAGGGGCTGACTACACAGAACAGAGAGCATTCCCAGGTCTCATCTGAAGTAACAATGTCAGAAAACATTAGTCAAAAAGAATGAATAGTTCATTCAGCATTGGATAATATGAGATAAATTCCCCTCTATAGTTTCTGTACTGGTCGACTGTAAAAAATCTATCATACCGTGTGATATTTATGTTTGCCTTATCTTCAGAGTTCATTGAAGAATATATCAAAAATCTGTAAACAAATTAAGTCATTACAACTATGTACATACCACATCACCTGTACAACTAAATGTATCTAAGAGAGCTGTAGTTTTAAGCACTTTGTAAAACAAGTAAAAAGATTTTAATGAGAACTTAGAAGCTCACCCAGAAACATCTAACCTCAACCCTTGTTCAATCCTAAGTACATTCATTATCATTACAGTGACATGATCCACTGTATCTGACGGACTATTAATCTCTTGAAGCCCGACTTTCCTCAGCTCTATGCACTTGTGAAACCACTATCTAATTTGACAGAAATTCATTAGGCATAACACTCTCAAATATTTGAAATCTTTCTGGTAAATAAAAGTCATAAATTCAAATCTTGCCTGTATTATACAGAATGAGTAGCAGCTCAGATTTCTAGGATAGTTAGCAGAGTAAAAATCATAAACACAAATCCCATCTAAAAATGAGAGTAACTAAGAAGTGGCTCTTGTCTTGGAGGGCCCTGGTCTAAGGAGAGACCATCAAATGAATGTGTAGTGTGCAATTCAAAAGGCTGCTCAAAGGAAAAAAACACAGTACTAAGGAAGGTGATGAAATTCATGTTAGGGTATAGTAATAGAATTAAAAAAAAAAAAAAAACTTCTTGAATGAAAGGACACCCAAATAACATGGAATTCCCTCACTGATGTTATACTTCTCAAAGTCCCACAGCAAAATCCACTGTTTATGTCTTAAAAGACTCCTGATACTTCAGTGTGGGTCTTTATCTACTGTGAAGATGTACTCTGAAAGCTTATCTCTCAGGAAGACTACCTTCGTATCTTGTCATTGGCATTCTCCAATGGGTAGTCATCCACCATGTGGCTTTTTCAAGTCTAAATTTATTTAGTTTTAAATTTTTAATGTAGTACAATTAACACTAAATATTCAATCCATTTGCAGTGTCTACATTTTTTTAGTTCTTGGCAGCTACATGTGAGTGGTTGCTACCATATTAACCAATACAAGACATAGTTCCATCCCTACAGAAATATGTGCAGAATGGCTACACTCAATAGTGCTTTTATTCTCAGACATGCTTTTCATGCATTTTTTTCCTTCTGTTAAATTAAAAATGGTTTTGTTGACCAAATCTGCTTGTCAAATGTCCCTGATCCTAACTCTATACTTATTTGATTCTTCTAAGGCATCTTGGGATTGATGTCAAGATTATCAGAGTTAGAGCAGAATCAGCAACTGTGAGGTTGATTGAATTACTGGGTGTGATGGGTAAAATGCCAAAGGGTAATTGTTGTAATCAAATTGAATTCTTAGATATTTTCACACCTTTGACCAATGCGCAGGAGTAGACAAGATACAGCCAGACCTCTTTACAGTGTCCCAACCGCTTATTTCTCACCGCTTGTTCAATCCCCAGAATAAATTGCTTACATCTCTGAAGTACTGAGAAAAACACCTCTTCTCTTTGTTCAATTGGCAATGTGTGAGGGGATGACGCATAGCTTATGCTTGTCAGTGTGTAGGTATAGTGACACTCTTGCTGATACCATGTGGCCTTTGCAGATCATGCTGGGAGAAGGGATTCTGTACTGCTGCCTTTCCAAAAGAAGAAATGGGGCTGGACTGGAACCCAACATCAATGCTGGGGGCTGCAACTTCAACTCCTTTCTCAGAAGAGCCGTCAGATTCGTTGGTGGGTGTGAGGAGCCAAAAAGAAAGGAAATGCTTTTCTGCACAGAAATACAATGTCTAATTACAGATATTAAACCCTTAAAGCTGTAATTTAGATGTATACGTTCAGTATGTGGTGAGTTTCACATTATACAGGAAACTTGTTCAAAAACAGAATCTGGGGTCTCTATCGAAATGTGCTATTTAGAGTCATGGCCCTGGTTCTGGGAGCTAGCACACACCCCACATTTCAGGGCATTTTGCCAAACGCTGGTTGGAGCATAAGTTGACTTTAAAACAGTTTCACAAAGTGTATATTTTAGGTTTTTGTTTTTTTTCCTGTGGAAGAAGGAAAGAGCAGGGGCAAGTTCCAAGTAGCCCTGACTGGCCTCAAACTCAATATGCTGCTGAGTCTAGCCTTGAATTCCTCAGCCTCCTGCCTCTACCTCCCAAGTGCTAGGATTGCAGATGAGTGGCACAATGCTCCATTTTGTTTTGTTTTTCAATGGAGAAAAATGTCAGTAGGCCATCATTGACAATGCTTCAGAAATTAATTTATTCACATAAGTGAGTCTGTTCCTTTGTGGTTTCATCCAAAGTCACTGTGCATGGAACTGTCACCCTAGACTGCTGCATTCTGGTTATGTTTTCTTGGTTAGACTCTTTTATGCCCCCACACACACATACCTTACATTTTTTAATGAAGTCTGTAAGAAAACTACTGCCCTGATTAAGATAATATCTGAGTCATACTAATTCCTAAATCACAATTAACATGAGACCATCTTAATGTAGTTTGAGCCACAGATTGCTTTTTACTTTTTTTCCGCTGACTTAAATGGTCGTCTATGATACCAGACACCAACCTGAATGTTTTACATTCACCCTGGTAAGTCAATATAAGGTTATGTTTACCTATAGCATATCAGCGTAAAGAAATTGGTAGCTTCAGGTAATATCTCATAAATAATTACATTAAATTTTCTCTCCCATGACTGGCTCTGAATCATCCCCTAAACTCTGCTCTTTGAAGATATCTTCTTACCATCATATTGATATGGTAATAAAACAGTAGCCCCCCCATAGCAACATTTGAGGTAAGAAAATAGAACTCCAAGATATAAAGCTGAACACAGAGAAATGTTTCCATAATAGAGTATAACGCTTTGGAAAAAGAAGTGTATACTCCAAAATGCTATCAGCAACCTCATCCTCCCTGGGCCTGGAGGGTCTCATCTTCCAAAGGTAAAATAAGTTGACTCCCTTCTTATTCAGTCTTTACCTAGACCATGCAAATCTCAGATCACACTGCCTGCTCCTTGTGTCCTACACACATGATCTATGCTACATCATGTTAAGAGTGAATTCTAGGAGAGCTGGAGAGGTGGCTCATGGTTAATAGTATTTGTGGCTCTTCCAGAGGACTGGAGTTTGGCTCCCAGACAGAATCCACATTAGGCAGCTTACAACTGACTGAAACTCCAGTTCTAAGGAATCTAACACCTTCCCCCTGTTCTCTATGGATATCCTTACACTAATGTGCATACTCACACACCTGTATGTAAATACATTAAAAAAAAAAAAAGAACAGACCCTATGCATGCATCCAGGAACTGAAATTCAGAGATCAGCTTTCTGTGTCATAACTCCCTGGTGTAATTGGAAAAGGAACTGAGGCTTTGATGATTAGGGCACAATCACCAGAGGAGAAAAATGAAAATCAGTGCAATGTGACACCCTTGGTCTGGAGATGGTGAAGGGGTGCCTCTCAGAATGATTTCTGTGGGTGTCTCATGAATCAGAATGCAAACAGTTGAGTCAGAATGAATGCAGGGAGTCAAGACAGCAGGGGAAGAGTAGGCGAGTTCTAGATCATCTGTATCTTAGAAGGAACTACTCACAAGATGAGCCAAGCAAGTGACTTCAAACATGCATAGAGCTTGAGGATTTGTAATTTAAGATTGGTTCCAGAATATAAAATTCAAAATTTGGCAGGAGATAAAAGAACATCTTCACTAAATAAGGCAGCTCCCACAGTTACCCAGGCTGTAAGTGTTGTTCGGTTGTTATGGCAAATCCTGCCATTCCCCTTCTTTGCTTAATTAGCACTCTTAGCAGCACTGTGCTTTAGAGAGAATGAGAATGGATTCTGTAGGGTTTAGTAACTGTACCTAGTGTTATAGACCAAGGTGAGGAAAGAGTCCTAACAACTCAGAAATGCTCAGAATTTTTAAATTGTTATTTTTAAAAATTTGTTGCGTGCATTTTATTACAAATTTAGGTAACGTTTATTAAATTTGTTCTTCAACAATTTTATACATACAGGTAATGCATACTGACTACTCTCACCTCCTGATTCACTTTTATCTCTTCCCCATCCCCGTCAACTCTTCCTCTTCCCTAAAACTTGTTTTCTAGATTACTGAACTATTTAGCTACTGATGGATCGGGGGCGTGGGGAGGGGGGAGTGCAGTCACTGTCTCCAGACGCCAATGAACAGATTCAAACCCATGATCACACAGATGGCCCTGAATAAGTTCAGTTGATCACAAAACAAAAATATATTAATGTAAAAACATTTTTAATCCTATTACATTTCTCATATTCTGTACCTCTCTAACAATTCCTCAACTTTCCCCAGATAGATGGCAAGTGACCTATGGTAAATCATGTTAAGAACTGACCTTAGACACTGGAGACATGGTTCATCAGTTAAGAATACACACTGCTCTTGCAGAGGACCCAAGTTCAGTTTCAAGCACCCACATCTGGCCACTCACAACTGCCTGTAACTCAAGCTCTGAAACTCCAACACCGTCTTTTGTACTCTGCAGGCATCTGTACAAACAAATGTACAGACCTACACAGAGACATACTTAATTAAAAGTAAATATTTATATATAAAAATCTACCCTTATTAACAAGAGTGACTATGGTATACTTACTAGTTGGGAATTTCTCATTGTACTATTTTGCCCTTAAATAATGCCCGTCTAAATAGACATTTAGAAATTTTCTGTATTATCTCTCCAATTATCTTAGAGAAAATGACAGCACATTATAAGGTCAACATATTAGTATGCAATAAACATGCTTAATACTAACATAAACCCAGCTTTAGCCATCAAGTAGGTAACAATATTTTCCATTTTGCTTCTAGGTGTCCATGTGTTTGGACTGTGCTCCACAGCTCTCATTACAGATATCATACAGCTGTCCACAGGATATCAGGCACCATACTTTCTGACTGTGTGCAAGCCAAACTACACCTCTCTGAATGTATCCTGCAAAGAAAATTCCTACATCGTGGAAGATATTTGTTCAGGATCTGACCTTACAGTTATCAACAGTGGCAGGTTGAAAACAAAACTCCAGAACTATTCCATGACAATACCTGTATCATGTAATAACTGCACCATCCAACCATGCCATTTTCAGTCATGATGATCTGTATTTTACTTATATTTTCAATGCAACCATCAATTCAATGACTATAACACAGAGATCTGCTAGTAACTACTTGTTCAAAATCTTCTCTTGAAGTCTCCAAATTTCAGTTTCACATTCTTGCTATAAGTTCTCCTTTTACTGAACTTATATTTTATGTTCTATCACAATTGATTTAAGATATTAATGATCTATTCATTATAGCTGATAGACAATATGTGCATTGAACTCACTTAAGTCAAATACTCAAAATCTGTGTTATATCTCTTCTTTATCACTTATTTTAAAATCATGCAAATTTTTCTTTTGCTCAAGTTTGCAAAGGAGCAACATCTGCCTACAGTTGCATCTCTTTCCTTTGAATCAACACAGAAATGTTAAACAGCTCCTGACTTGACATTTCAGAAAGTTAAGGACATGAAAACCCAAGAAACTACTAATACATTAATTTTTTCAATCAACAAATTAAAATAAACTTATAAGACAAGAGAAAGTTTTTGAGAAGCTCAAAAGAAGTAAATAGAGAGATAACAGAGCACTAAATAATTATTATGAAAATTGGATTTGTTATTAATGACTTCTCAACAAAGCAAATTCCTATGGACCACTCAGTAATTTTGAATATATGTTGAAAAACCATGTCCTGTATTCTTTCTCAATATTTCTACATTTTCATGTCTGTGTTGAATAGCAAGTACCAAATAATTAGAAAAGCAATAATATAAATGACTCTTTTTCCATGTTTTTATTCCATTGAAAGAAATGTCTAGTCCTTTTTCTGTGTGTCCTTTTCTGTGTGTGTTCCACTGACCAATGTTCCAAATGAACCTTGCTCCCTAAGTTGTTTAGCTTAGGAAAATTCTGTGTTGTTTTAGAGGTGACAGTCATATTTAAGTGGGCTAATCAGGGAAGCAGCTTGTTAAAACAGGACTTTTCTATACATTTTAGAGTATGAAAGTGCATTATGATCTACTGGTATGGGAAAATAACTTTATTACTTAATGTAGTGAAACTGTTTTGGAGCATAAAAATGTTTAAAACATCAAAGCCCGACATTTTATGAACTTTAACAAGAAATTGATATAATTGTAACCAAAACATAGTTGTCTTCCAAATCATGTCAGACATCTCACATGTTCCTTTGCCAATGTCATACTTACTTTCTCCTTCCTTCCATCTTAATTGTTACTGAAAAGTATATCACTGCTATTCTTTCATGCTAATGGTGACCAGTAGTGCTCCCGAGGAGAATAAATCACTTTGGCTTTCTCAGTAAACTCAATATAAATGAAGATTATGGCTTCTTGTTTTGTGGCCTTAAGTTGAACATCTTACCCAGCCTTCTTGAGATGATTGCTGGCATCACATTCAAACTAAAATGAGCAATTTGGCTGTCTTTCTTTGGCAGAAAGTCATTCCCGTCCCAACATGCGACCCTTGCTGCCTTTGCTGCTGTATATGTGTCGGTAAGTAATGGGCTCCTTGTTGTTAAATTGTGACCTAGAGAAAAAACAAGGAATGAGTGTTTTCTCCAGGTGACTAATTAGATTACAATTTAGTTCTGCCTCCCTTTAATACCATAGCATCTAAAGCAATTACCAGATGCTACTGTTTTTTTTAAAAAAAATAGTAGAACTAAAGAATTTTTCCACAGTGAGTCATAATATTTGCTTAATCTTGGACCATTTTAATGCAATACTTTGTTGGAAAATATTTATGAAATACATGAATGTGATAAAAAATCAAAGGGCTTTTATCAAGTAAGTGTACAAAAACACAGACAGGAACACAGCTTTCAGGATTTATATAACAGTAGTGAGTTCTAGGTCACTGTCAATTTGATAAGTGTTACACAATGAAGAGTCCTTGTGTTTGATTGATACCACAGCCTGAGTAGTCTTTTGTGAGACAAATGTACTGAAATTTTGTGGTTTATAACAGGGATATTCGGATACTCCGTCCAAATCTATTGTTTCAATGTTTTTCAAACTTTGCCGCAATGAAATGAGATTCTGATGTTTATGTTATGAATGTTGCATGTGCTTTCCTCCTTGGTAGGTTGAGAACTTAGCCATGGCAAGGGGAATGGGTGAAAGTTACATCAAGTGTATCAGCCAGACTTTTGAGTTGAATTTTTTATTTGCCTAGACTTTTCTAACACAATGGCCTTTCCAGCATACTTAACTCACGTCTTTCATTTTAAAGATGTACTTCAATTCCACATTAACCGATTCCTCCAAGCTCCTGAAACCTCTCTTGGTCTTCACATTTATCATCTGTGGAATCATCTGCGGGCTAACACGGATAACTCAGTATAAGAACCACCCAGTCGATGTCTATTGTGGCTTTTTAATAGGAGGAGGAATCGCCCTGTATTTGGTAAATAACATTATTACTATTTAGTAAAGTGCAGTTTAATATGGAAAGGCATGCATAGAATATTTCGTAGATTAATAAGTTACTCATGATGTATTTTATATTCATGAGAAAATCTTAGGGTGCATCATCATTATAAGCCAAAGTATACCCTACTTTCAATAAAATGATTTAATGAGTTCTTCTTATGAGCCGAAATTGATTTAAGAATTGTTATATCATAGAGAAAGCACACAGAGAGAAATATCATGTATACTGAAATTTTACCCAAGAGGAAAGTGGATATAAGTAAAAGGAGGAATAGTGAAGGTTTAGTGAAAGCTGCTGTGATTTTCCCAACAACACAAATGTGTCACTTTCCTGAGTGTAGCTGTGTCCCAACTAACAGTGAATTTTTATCAGTTTTTAAATCTCTCAAACATGCTAAGTGTCTCCAAGATGAGTATCTGAATTATAAAGAAACTAATAGTGTCTCTTGAACTCAGTCATGCATGCATCCTTTCATTCATCTTACTTATTCATTGTCTACCCATTGTTATCCACTATACAACAAAGGAAAATAAGATGCATCTTCATCGTGTAATGAGAAGCATCAGCATAAATGGTTACAGCGTGCTTAGTGATGGAATGTGGTTCCTTGAGAATAGGAAACTGCCAAAGGAACATCAATAAGCCTTTCTAGAAATGGTATGGTTTAAAAAAAATATTTTAAGGTAAAGAAAGTAGAAAGCTCATTCAAGTGGAAGATATTATCATACAAAGAGATAGATATGTGGAAGAGCAATTGGACAGAAAGGGAAGTGTTGGAATGAGAAATGATGACCAAATTTATAACTTGGAAGAGTGGACTTATGGTGACCACATTAGTAGACCATGAAAATAATGAAACTAACAGGTTGCTGAATTTGAGGAGTTCATGATAAATTAATAGGCATTTGAGTAGTTATGTCTGAAGGACAGAAGAGCCATGAGTACTTTGGAAGCCAGGGGCATTATTTATAGAAGTAGCATTGTAATTATTTAGGGCATACAAAATTGCCAGGTCACAGAGTGAAAAGGATCCCAGGACAATCAATATACAGGTGAAAGACAGGAACAGGCAACAAGAAGGAAACTAAGAGAGACTAAGAGAAAGGGGAAAAAAAGTCAGTTGTCATAGCCACAGTTCTCAATCATGTGATCTTGGTATTTGCAAGAATTACAGGAAGCAGCAGAATACAAATTTAAGGCCAGCCTGGCCTACCTAGTGAAACCTTCTCAAAAATCAACAAAAATCAGTCTAAATATGATGGCACATGCCTGAAATCCTAGCACTTGAGAGGCAGAGGCAGATAAAGTGGCTGTAAGTTTGAGGCCAGCCTGATCTATGTAACAAATTCCAGGCCAATTAGGGTGACATAGTGAGATCCTGTCTCAATACACACACACACACACACACACACATACACACACACAAGGGGGGGAGAATTTATTTTATTCCGTTTGCACGCTGTGCCCCGAAAATGGAACATTATCATTCCTAAGCACATGCTGCTCCTCAAAGTCAAGCATTCTGTAAAATACTGAAACCACAAAATTGCATTACTTAGATTTAAAAAGTAGACCCAGCCAACTTCAATTGAAATTAGCTCACAGGCAGACACCTGCTTCACGATCGGTCTCTGGAAATCCAGCAGGCATTCGATCTCCTGTAACCAGGGTAACAATTTTGAAACAGAAATGTAACCTTTTCCAAATCTAAAACAAATAAAAACCGGTGGACTAAGTAG
Source organism: Peromyscus eremicus (assembly GCF_949786415.1). Taxonomy (NCBI): domain Eukaryota; kingdom Metazoa; phylum Chordata; class Mammalia; order Rodentia; family Cricetidae; genus Peromyscus; species Peromyscus eremicus. Next base: position 89,223,809 of record NC_081421.1, on the reverse strand, counting down.
GAGGACAAATTAAATAAAATTTGGCCCACATTTGTTGTAAAGCCGTAATTGCATCCAACTTTCCCGTTGAAAGGTCAAGTTTAAAACAGATGGGCAAGGCTGGAGTCAGTGTGACTTGCAAGAGTGTGTGTCCCTGCCCTCATTTTCAAACCCCGCGCAGCGGTTTTATGAATGATCCATTGTTCTCTATTTCCCGCAGCTCCTCTTCTTGCCATCAGAAGGTATAAGTGAAAATGGAAGGGAACATACATTTTTCAGGCCTCTTGGGCTGTCACTCAAAATGAAGCTCCTAGTCCAGAAAAAAAAAAAAAATGAATAGCTTTGGAAGGCAGGAAAATGTCCTTATTTCTCTCATTGTCTGTCTTTTCAAAACACACAGAGAGTATGACAACAACATCGGGGGCGGGGGGCGGGGGGGACTGAAAGGAATCGTCCCTATTTCTAAGCAATTAGTTCAGTGATCTAGATAGTTGCAAGCTACCCCCCACCCCGAGGTATTGTACTTTTTTTTTCATTGTTTTATTAGTCCATGGCGCATGCACAGTATCTACCTCAATTACATGCTCCCTTGGGCATTCTAAGGGAAACCTTATTAATAGCGTCTTTTAGTGTGTGATGTTTGTTGTTTTCGCTTGAACACCAGGGCCTATATGCTGTGGGGAATTTTCTGCCTAGTGAAGAGAGTATGCTCCAGCAGAGAGATGCCCTCAGGTCACTGACAGACCTCAATCAAGACCCCAGCAGGGTTTTATCAGCTAAAAATGGTAGCAGCAGTGACGGAATTGCTCACACAGAGGGCATCCTCAACCGAAATCACAGGGATGCAAGCTCCTTAACAAATCTCAAGAGGGCCAACGCTGACGTAGAAATCATCACTCCTCGGAGTCCCATGGGGAAGGAGAGCATGGTGACCTTCAGCAACACGCTGCCCAGAGCCAACACCCCTTCGGTGGAAGACCCAGTGAGAAGAAACGCGAGCATCCATGCCTCCATGGATTCTGCCAGGTCCAAGCAGCTCCTCACTCAGTGGAAGAGCAAGAACGAAAGCCGCAAGATGTCCCTGCAGGTTATGGACACTGAGCCCGAAGGGCAGTCACCACCTAGGTCCATAGAAATGAGGTCCAGCTCAGAGCCTTCGAGGGTGGGGGTGAATGGAGACCACCATGTCCCAGGCAATCAGTACCTCAAGATCCAGCCTGGCACTGTCCCCGGGTGCAACAATAGCATGCCTGGAGGGCCACGCGTGTCCATCCAGTCCCGCCCTGGCTCCTCCCAACTGGTGCACATCCCCGAGGAGACCCAGGAAAACATAAGCACTTCGCCCAAGAGCAGTTCTGCACGGGCCAAGTGGCTGAAAGCCGCAGAGAAGACGGTGGCCTGTAACCGGAGCAACAGCCAGCCGCGCATCATGCAGGTCATCGCCATGTCTAAGCAACAGGGCGTGCTGCAGAGCAGCCCCAAGAACGCTGAGGGTAGCACGGTCACCTGCACAGGCTCCATCCGCTACAAAACCCTGACGGACCACGAGCCGGGCGGCATCGTGCGGGTGGAGGCCCACCCCGAGAACAACAGGCCCATCATCCAGATCCCATCCACCGAGGGCGAAGGCAGCGGCTCCTGGAAGTGGAAAGCTCCAGAGAAGGGTAGCCTGCGCCAAACCTACGAGCTCAACGATCTCAACAGGGACTCGGAAAGCTGCGAGTCCCTCAAAGACAGCTTTGGTTCTGGAGATCGCAAGAGAAGCAACATCGATAGCAGTGAGCACCACCACCACGGCATCACCACCATCCGAGTGACCCCGGTGGAGGGCAGCGAGGTAGGCTCAGAGACGCTGTCGGTGTCCTCCTCACGCGACTCCACCCTGCGCAGGAAGGGCAACATTATCTTGATTCCCGAAAGAAGCAACAGCCCTGAAAACACGAGAAACATCTTCTACAAAGGAACGTCCCCGACGCGGGCTTATAAGGATTGAGCGATGATGGTCCTTCCTGCCATCATACGGTGACCACCACCGCCCTCAAGACCACACATTTATTCTACCTGTGCTTTTTGTTTTTGTTTTGTTTTGTTTGTTTGTTTGTTGTTTTATTTTGTTTTGTTTTTCAGGAGGATTTGGAAAGCCTTCTTGCCCAACTAGAAGATTGTTCACCATCAGCCCGGAACTCTCATTGAACTACCACAGAAATCGTGGCAATTTTACACCAAGGGAAAGGAAAAGCACAACGCAAGACCTGAACTAATCTCCTCACCTGAACAGTTCTTAAGACTGAGGCTTCGCAGAGGGCAGTATTAAGACAAAGCGGTTTCCTTCTATGTATAGTATTTAACTTTCTGAATGTGCCAACTTTGAGATTTTTTTTTCTCATTATATTTAGCTGTGGGAATCCAAAACACACAGGTTTTTCCCTACAGCAGAGGCCATGCAGTATTATATATTATTCATTTTTTGCTGAATCTGCACCAGAAGCGCAGTCTGGGAGGTGCTGATTATTACAGTTCATATACCATGTAAACTCTCAAACTCTACTTAGCTGTGAAATAGTGGTGTGCAACCCCTCGTCAGAGAAATGCTCCTTTATTCTGAAGATGTGGTAGAATAGACCGTCCTCGGCTTCCCTGTAGTGGCTCTTTCACAGTGAAAAAAAAAATGTTTTGAAAAAGGTTCTGAGCATTTCTTTGAAAAAATGCATTTTTCAACATCTGAAACTCTGTAGGAATGTTTTCAGTGAAAGGGAATAACTAGTTATCTGCACCATTTTTCTGCTTTTTATTTAAGTATTGGTAATGCTGATTTCTGGTATTTTTAGTGAGTACATTTGCATACTTAAAACATTGTTTTAGAGAATATTTTGTAATTACTGTGATTATATTTTCCATTTTATGGCTTCTCCTTGGTTTATTAGGTGTTTTGAGGTTATACATATATTCTTCTATTTTAAAAAGCAAAAATGACTATTTACATTCCTTGTGTAAACTACACTGCTGTGAAGTCATAAATAAACAAGAAATCTGAGCCAAAAGTTGAGATTGTGGGTTCCATTGCCAGACATGTCGGTCAAGTTCAAGATGTCTCCAACCTGATGGCATAGGTTATGACGTCAGTGAGTAATCACAAAATTTCATTTTGATATTGATCCAGAGAATTTCACTTTTGCATTATCTTGATAATAAATTGGAGCCACAGTGGGGTGAGCTTAACTCTCTTCTGTGACATACTTGTAATGAGACACTAACAGGAAGAATCTAGGCAAGTGCTAATTGATAAATCAAAATGTCTCACAGTATAAATTAAGAAAGTGTATCTTCAAAATATCAGACTAGGCATTGGCTTTTGTGCTTAGAGTGTAATAGGCAGTTTTGGCTGCCTGTCTTGAATCAAAAGCCTTGAGCCTAAATCAAAGGAAACTATATTATTGGTAGCAAGAAGAACACCAACAAATTATTTTGAAGTGTTTTTCCAAGTTAGATATTTAAAGGGTGGAGAAATATTTGGTTCTTGAAATTTGGTGTTAAACACTGTTATGCCATATCTTAAGGATTATAATGTACACTTGATGATTGCCAAGAGGGAAAAAAGAAAGAAAACACAGAGCCGGTTGATCTGAACTCAGTGCAGTTTCCAATGCGAACAACAGCTATCCAGCAAGGAATCCTTCCATCCCATTATCAGCTTCTCCATGCAAAGGGCAGAGCTTTTTAGAGAACTCAACCTCCTAAGGCATTAGGAATTTAGCTGAAACCAGCAGAATTGAAAACTCTGGCAATAAAATACAGACTTAACAGTAACCCTTCTGGTAATTTCCTTCTCAGAGAAGGAAGTGGGAGTAAAATGTTGCCTTCCCCACTTCTTACATCACCACTGTCACGATGTCCCCGCTGGCCTGGCCAGTTCCTAGAGGGAAGGGTGGACTGGTTTTAGTACTCTGAAGAAAAACCAAGCTGCAGTATTTGAGGTGCAGTATGATATTTCCTAATCTTTCCTATTTCTTAACAAAAAAGATTTTAAAGTACTTCTCTAGTCATTGAATTTTTTTTCTTTACATACTATTGATATATTCTTTTTCTACTCAAAGTGCCAAAGGCTACAGTTTTTAATGACTTAACAAATTGTACCACATTGTTAAGGAAATATAATGATAGACACTAGAATTCAGACCTCTGCATGTATATTTGATAACACATCTTTTGTAAAAAATAAATAATTACAAAAAATTTGTTTACATTCCACTGGTACCTTAATTTAAAATAAATCAGACTAGCAGGTGTTATCTCTCCTTAGTGTTCTATTTATCTTATTTGCTAATGAGAACACTTCTTCTTTTGTTAGGCTGTGCTTTATTGATAAAACCAAGTATTGAATAAAGAGAGTTAATTATCTTTTTAAAGTAAATAAAATTATGAATATATAATATATATGAAGTATTGTGTTTAATAAAATGTTATGCAATGTTTTCCAAACTGATAAAGTTTGTAAAGTGCTATAAATGTATTTTGTTAAGTACAGATCAAAGCTATCGTGTGAGTATATTGTGCTAACATCATAGAAATAAAGATTAGATTTCTTCATCAAAAAATATTTGGGTTTTTATTTCAGATAGAATAAGAATTGATAACAACTTGGAAAAGGCAAAGGAAAGTATAAATGAGTTGGTTAAACTCATAGTTGATGAGAAAGAAAGAGTATTGCATTAAGAAAGGAAAGTTTGTCACGCTACATGTTTGTTTGTTTAGAAATTTTATCTCAGGAGGCTGGAGAGACTGTTCAGTGGTTAACAACACTTCCTTCTCTTGCAGAGGACCTGAGTTCAGTTCCCAGTACCCACAACAAGTGCCTCACAATGGCCTATAACTACACTCCCTCTTCTGGCCTCTTTGAGTACCTACACACATATGGCACACACATATGCACATACAATCAAGTAAAAATAGATCTTTTTAAAAAAAAATTTTTGTGCCATGCTTATTATGGGATGTCTCTTGCACTTAAACATACTTTTCCATTCTTCAATACTATAATATATAAAAAACGAAATAAGGAAGTCAAGTGGTCTTAATGTTTAAAAGTAGTCAATATAGCCTTCTCAATTATTGCCTTTCACGCCATTATAGGCAGAAATGTTGCAGTTTTTCTTAAAAGAGTGCTTGACAATTAACTGTATTTTCTTTCAAGCCATAAGTGCCCATTCTCTGACTTATACTGCTCTATATCACATTAGAAATTGTTAATACAAGGTTTAGATTACAACCAAGATTTATAAACCAAAAAAAAAAAAAAAAAAAAAAAAAAGATTTATGCTTTAATCCAATGGCTTTAAGCACTATGCTTTATGAACACAAAGTGGCAGTTATCTATAAATGGCACTAAGTTTTTACAACTGTTCAGTTGCAGTCATTTTCATGGACACCAAGGGATGAGATCATTACTACTACCTAGACAATAGCCAATGCAGGCTGCTATGAAATTATGGAAATACTCTGGTTTTACAAACAATATGCAAACCACAATGTCTGTCTCATAATTATTTAAGTGCAGTTTTAAACTCCTTTGATTCTTTAAATCTTCGTTTCTGAATCAGCTATACCAGCTTTCTGAAGAATTTCTGAAGAATATCCAACAAAATTTATGTTTCTGTGGATTAGCAATACTGTTTTAACCAGCAAATAAAACTACTGATATGGAAACAGAAAATTACCTGATCAAATGTCTAATGATTATTGCCCTCTTTGGCTACAAAGTTAAGAGAAATGAGAAAATATAGGATGTTGAGAGTCTGTGTCAACCATTTTACCATACAATATATCAAAAGAGGTGATTTGTGTAGTTATGTCCCCAGAACAAACATCATCTTGTGAGGACTCAAGTGAGCAGCTTCTGTACACCTAAGAAGCTGTCATCACAGCTGCCATTTCTTTCTTTTATAGGTCAAGAGCTTAATGGTGTTGTACTCCACACCCCAGAGCAAAGGAACACAAAAATGCATGTGTGGTTGCAAGAGTAATCTAGTTAATATCATTGAAAGCAAGCAAAATGAATTGCAATGTTTTATTCTAAGAGGGAAACACACCTGCAAAACAGGGAATGACGTGTGTATGACCCTGTACTGCTGTGGGATGGTCTGTATGTCAAGTGTGTTGCTGATTGGTCAATAAATAAATCACTGATTGGCCAGTGGCTAGGCAGGAAGTATAGGCGGGACAAGGAGGAGAATAAAGCTGGGAAGTGGAAGGCTGAGTCAGAGACACTGCCAGCCGCCATGATGACAAACAGCATGTGAAGATGCCTGTAAGCCACTAGCTACACTGTACTTCATTTCCTCTGATTGTTGGAGATGTAGCCTGCATTTATTTGGTAGAAAGCTTTAAAATGCTAGGATCAAACATTCCAGTTGGAAGACAATATAGATTCCAGTAACGGTATGTGGCTTATGGTATATAAAAATGTAATTATAGGAACTCTTTAGTAACCATGCCATCTAGTTGCAAGAAAATATCTAAGTGAACCATTAATACAGAGAGGAGCTATTTCATTATTCCATAAATGTAGTCACAAGTTCCTAGCTGTGCATATCCATGCCTCATAGGTGATGTCAAAGACTGGGTTAACCATAGTTCTGTTGCCAATCCAATTTTCCAAGCTTGTAGTATGTCCATTTCATCTCATTGTATTGCCTATTTTAAGATCTTCTCATCATTGCCATAAGAAAATCTATGAAAAATCTAAAGTCTCTTTATAAAATGGTAAAACAAACATTTAAATGAATGAGTCTGAAAAAATATGAATGTGTTATAGTCATACAAATTCATCCTTTTCCTTAATGAATTCAGGGTGCTATGTAGGGTGGTAATGGCCACACCTTTGTTGGAAACTGAGATGCTCTATAAGCTAGGATCCCTGGCTTCTTTCCTGTGGATATGTGTCCACCTGATAGCCTGTGATGTATAGATAAGGTATGCTGTCTTGGAGTTTTGGAAAATATAGTTTATTCCACCTCCAGATTAGTTTCCCCCATTGTGAGACTAAGTTGAATTATGACAGGCATTTCAAAAACTGTCTCAGAAGAGCTCAAACACTTAAGTATAAAATATATAACTTTGTGTTAAGAACAGGAGAAAAATATTTCAAATCTAAGATTTTTGAATTCTGGTCTACAAATGAATTTTCCTAGTCTAGAGTTTGTCTTATCATATTTTGAATAAGCTCTTTCCTTTGCACCCACCTTCAGGGATGCATAGCTTATTGATATATAATTGTCAAATAAAAATTGTATGTGGTTAAGGTATACTCAGAGGTGTCTGACATATTAACACATATATGTTGTGAAATAGTTGCCATAATTAATCTAGTGGGAAAACAATGGTCCAACCATTCTGAAATGCAGTTTGGTCATGTCTTAGTTACTTTCCTACTGTTGTGACAAAGCACCACCACAAAAGAGATTAAATTTATGAAAGAATTTAATTGGGGGCTTGCTTAAAGTTGTGGAGGATGAGTCCATGGCCATCATGGTGGGGAGCATGGTAGCAGGCAGGATTGGCACTGTAGCAGTAGCTGAGAACTTTACCTGTTGAGACAACAACCATGAGGCAGAGAGAGAGCTAAATGGGAATGGCATGTGCTTTTGAAACTTCAAAGCCCACGCCCTCCAACAAGACAACATCTCCTAATCCTTCCCAAATAGTTCCACCAACTGCAGACCAAGAATTCACATATATGAGCCTACTGGAGTCATTATAATTCAGATCACCACAGACCATTTCTTTTTAAGCTAAACATATACTTACCATGTGGACCAGGAACTATAATTTTGTCCATTTAGCAAATAGAAAAGGAAACTTGTGCTTCCACATCAAAAGTCTGGCACATAGTCATTCAAAGATGCTTCATTATTAGTAGACCCAAAACAACCCAGATGTCCTTTTATGTGTGAACCATTAAAACATTATACATCCATCCTGTGGAATACTATTCTGCGATTAAAAAACAAATGTATCTAACTTGAATGATTCTCCAGGAACTGAGCAGAAAATAATCAGACAGGTCCAGAGAGATGGCTTGGCCATTAAAAGCTAGGCAGACAAGCCAACACAGAACTGTCACAAATTATAGGATTCTATCATTTGAGGTAAGTGATTTTGATATTAAAAAGCCCATACTTAGAGAGAGGGATTCGCAGTCTTTAACATGTGACTTCTAAGATCACTCTGTTGGTTGCAAATTCCCAGCAGAATGAAGTCAAGGAAAAGCCACTTTGGCACTTTGGCTTCAAAATGATACATAATTAGCATCCGTCATTCACAATCTACCCCATGGGCCTTATCTACACCACCTTGCAGCAAAGGAAGAGGCCTGGGCTCAGCTAAAATTCTTTGTCTTCTCCAAGTAGGTGAAAGACAGGTGTAGTCCTGATGGCTGTTTAAGTCCTCTTTACTCTTAAAGGCTATATCTCAATCCTACCTGGTAAGATCTGAGAAATCCCGACTTCTGTGAACAAATACTACAGTCACCCATGTTCCACACATGAGAAAACAGAATATATGGGAGAGACATTTATCTACACAACTGTCATGTGTCAGGAGGACACTGGGGACAGGGACATGGTCTGTTGATCACATTTTAGTCCCTCCCTGATCATTACATCACTCCATTGCATTGGGCAATGAATTTTGTCTTTCATTTGTTTTCACTTAATCTTTGAACACAAGACCAAACACATTTCTTCTCAAAGAATTTATCCACCACCCCTGCCTTTGAGAATGAGAAAAAAAAATCTCTGTTGGATATAATCTGTATATTTGCTTCATCATACAGTTTATATCATCAATCGTTTTGATGAGTGAGGCATATAACTTTTATCACACACTGTACTTTTGAAGAGCTTTTACCACCCCAGGTGTTCAATAGGCAGAAGAATAATTGAGTTCAGAACTCACTGAAGTAAGCAAATGATCTAATTTTATCTATAGAGGAAAAAGAGAATTTGAAGTAGATGTTAGAAGGGAGAGATGGTCCAATGGCTAAGGGCACTTGCTGCACTTGCACAGGATCTGAGTTTAGTTTCCATCACCCACCTCAATTGGCTCACAACCACCAGTAACTCTAGCTCCAAGGAATATGACGTCATCTTTTTTTCTCCTCCACAGACGCCTGAGCACACATGGTGTACACATATACACAGAAAGAAACGTGCATATATGTAAGTTAAAAATATGAAAATAAAGGTTAGAAAAAGAAATCTTTGTCCATGTGATTTAGCACTGGAGTTCCACCACTTTAAAAATCCACCTCCAAACTTGGAAGCTGAGTTTGTGCTGTTTGTATTTTTCTCTTTGTTTCTCATCTGAAGCATGTTTTAAAGAGTGTTTACACAGTATAAATCAGAGTTCCTGGAACAGGCTGTCTTCTCACAGGGCTTAGGATTTAGCTCGTTGTTTGTTCAAGTGTTACCACCTCCACTGTCAACTTCATAGAGAAAGTGAGTGGAAGTCAACAGAACCTTCTCGTTCTACTGTGTAAAACACCAAACCCAGAAGACTGAGAAACCCTGCTGTACTTAAGCAGACAAAATCAGACATCCAAGTGCAGAACCTACTGGTTTCTCTATAGTTTGGTGTCTGCTGGGTGCACTCCACCTTCTCTGGTAGAACATCACACTAGATTTTAATATTTCTTTAATATTGGGGCACTGTACTTTGACTTAGAATTCTTATAGCTAGGGCAATTATGAGAATGGAATGGAAAACTATGGAAGATACATTTACAACGCTGCACAGCTTTCACTACATTGCATGTAAACGTGTGTGTGGTATATGTATACAGATGTGTATACAGGTATGTGTGCATGCATATATGGTGTGCATACATGTATAAGTATAGAAGATAGAGGTGATGTCCAGTGTCCTCCTTAATTGCTTTCCACCATACTTTTTAGAGACAGAGTCTGACAGAGTCTCTTGCTGAACCTGGAGGCCACTGATTCAATTAGATAGTCCAGTAAGCCTCAGGGATCCTCCTGTCTCCACCCTCCCAATCTTTGAATTACAAGCAAAATCATTCTGCACTTAGAAGTGTATGTGTGTGTGTGTGTGTGTGTGTGTGTGAGAGAGAGAGAGAGAGAGAGAGAGAGAGAGAGAGAGAGAGAGAGAGAGAGAGAGTCTGTATACTAGGATCTAAACACAGATCCCTATGCTTGTATGGTTAGCTATGGTTAGTACTTTATTGAATGGGCCATCTCCCCAGTCCATGCTTAGGTGATTTTTTAAAAATTAGGTTCATTTATTTTATTTTTATATGTATGAGTGTTTGCTTGTAAGTATGTATGTGCAGTGTATGTATTCCTGGTGACTGTGGAGGTCAGAACAAGGTGTGGGATCCCTGAAGTTATGGACAGATGTAAAATGCCATGTGGTCACTGGGAACTGAACTTGGGTCCTCTAAAATAGCATCAAGTGTTCTCTGCCTCCTAGCTGTCTATCCAGCCTCCCTTATGTGATTTTCAAATCTCCAGTCCTCTCCTCTCCCTAGCTGTCTGAGCTCAATAATATTGCCTTGTTGATTTACATCTCTGCTTAAACATCTATAATTATCTCAGATTTCATACTTTTAAAATATACTTCCTGGTATGATTTCTATGCCCAAATTTGTGTTTTTCTCATAGTCATAGCAACGTCTAAAGCCCACCATATCTGCTGAAGAAAAGTTCCAACTGCCTTTAATACATTCCTTCCCATTACCATCTTCTGCCCAACCAAATCCTAACAGCTCTGCTCTCAACTACATCCCAAAGGTGCTGTCTTTCCCTTGTTATATGCCAAAACAATTTTAGTTAAATATTAACAAATATACATTATTCACTTTCATTGGATTCATAGTTCAAATATGTTCCTTTGTCTTAAGTCTTCCAACATCACAGTGATGAGGAATGTCATTCAGAGATCTTGCAAAGTCTTCAGTTGTTTTATTGAGGAAGGCAAACCAAGCTGTGAGTGTTAGAACCATAGTCCCGCACAGGATGATTCTGACAAGCACCACCCACTTTCTTACAAACCAAGCATCTTCCAACCTATAACCAAGTTATAGGGCTACTAATGTTAAACTCTTCAAAATATAAATACAAGGTCCAAATTGACCTTTGCATATGTATACAGAGCAAAAACCAGCCTCCTTCCCCTTATTGTTCTGTGTAGGCTTTGAGGCACATTGCCTCTAGGAGAATGTTAAGTGGTAGATATCAAAATCGTTAATTTTCAGTTACTTTGACTACAATATAATCAGCCTTCAATAGAGGCTGTGGGAACAGGGCAAACTGAACACATTCAGATGGCAATCAGTCTTGACAGCAGATAACATGAGTAGTGAGAGCGCTCAAGGTACCTGCCTCAGTCTGGGGTCTCTTTTCATGGAGACTAAAGTAAGAAAGGGCTGGTTACCTAGGGGTGTACTTTGGGCAGTTTTTTAATTTCATTTTTGTATTTTTAAGATTTTTATGTTTTTTATAAGATATATTTTTGTCATGTTTTCCTCATCCCCAGATCCTCCCCACCCAAATTTACATTCCTCTCTCTCTCTCAAATAAGCAAAAACAAAAACCAAGAAACATACACACACAAAAGTCAAAATAAACAAGCAAAATACTGATAAGACAAAAATGCCTAAAAAGCAAATTGAAACAAAAATATGATTGAGTTTGTTTTGTGTCGGTCAACTATTCCAGGTCTTTGGGCCTGCCCAAAGGTGTGTTTAGTATACCCAGTGAGACTCAACTGGAGAAAACAATTTTTCCCTTACCAGCAGGTATTAATTGCAGATAGCTTCTTTGTTAGGACTGTGAGTCCATGGTTATTTCCCTCTCTCAGTGCTGGGATCTTATCTGGCTTGAACCTGTGCAGGCCTTGTGATAGGATATGATATAGATAAAATAGTTTAGATATCTAGGAAATGCACATACATAAAACATATTCTTACAGAATGTAACAAAGGCAAGAGTTGGTTTTGTTTATTTAAAAGTAAATCACACTAATGATTAAATAATAAGCATTAAATCCAGTAATTTAAATTACTAAATCAATAAAAAAATTCTGCATATTATGATATATGATTATACCTGAAACCGTGGGTTTAGAGAGGCAGTATCTCTGTGTTTTTAACTTATTCAGTTAAGCAATATTATTCTTTGTAACAAATTACATTGCCTGATAGAATTCTGGCAATAATCCTAATTCTCACCCAAAACATAACAACAGCATATGTTAACTGATTTGATCAGAAATTATTTCTCTTATAGAAATACATACTTAACATATGTTTTGCTTGTAAATTGTGTATCCTTTTTGTGGTAGAGAGAAGACAGTACTGAGTCAAGGTCTTATGTAGCGCTGGGCTGGCTTCAAATTCCATATGTTGTAGATGTCCTTGAATCTCTGATGCTTGTACCTCTGCATCCCAAGTTCTGGGATCAAAGGTTTGTAGCTTGTACCTCCTTATAGACCTCAAAATATCACTTCTTTTCTAAGCCTATACAATGTTACTCTTATTCTATAGTCTAAAATTTGCACCAAACTGTTTAAGCAATTCTGCTCATTTTCCCTAAAAATAACTGTTCATATTATGGAGACTCTAAAATATGTCAAAAACAGCTAGGAGAAGTGAATTTCTTCAAGCTTTCTTTGGCATTTGATCACAATCTCTCAACTCTTCACTGTTTTATGAATCATAGCAATCATCTAAACATGCTGTCTTGAGAAGAAAAAAAAGACACCCAGAAGAATAATTTATATATATAGCCTGTAGTTTAAATGTCAAATAGTTGGAAAGTTATTCTGGTCTCCAAGTACTCGGAGCATGTCATGTGTGGATCACTGGCTGTCCTTCACCATAGAAACAGACATCCCACTCCAGCTGCACCTATGAATCATGTAGCACACAGCAACACAGATCGCTGATTCGAAGGCCCATCTTCAGCCATCCAGTATACAGCAGGTGTCCATATGTACTGATTCTTTCTAACTTCAGTCTCTTCACTTGAAACTCAGTAGGAAAACATGGAGTTAAACACACCCATCAACTGTGTGTTTAACTCCTCTCCCTTCCCAAACTCTAAAAATTAAAACAATGTAGAAAAAGTTTAAAAAAAAAAAAACTATGTTTACCCATAGGCATGGAAAGTGGGAAAAGGTAACAGTAGATGGCTATTCTTTAATTATTTTATAAGAGAGCATGGACTAAAATGGTAATCATATTAGCTTACAAAATAAAGAAACTGATACTTACAGGACTCTAGCCCTAAGAAAGAGAGGCCTGAGAGGCAGATATCTTAAGCCCTGTGTAGGTATTTTGATAGCCTCCGTGAGTCATATGATGGAAACAAGTGGCCTTGTAGAAAGTGCATCCCACTCTGATGCACTCTTGATGCACAAGCCCCCCTCAGTCCTCCTTCTAGAGAAGACAGTGTTTACTTGAAGAAATTGAGCAGGAATGTTACCTACAATGGGACACAAGTTTAAGGCATGTGACTCAAAGCAAAAACACGCGTAACCCTGGCCCTCAGACTAATCGTTTCACAGTAAACCTTTTTATTTCAGAATGTTGTGATTAGTTGGCTCAATGCCCTCTCACACTCAAAAGTCAAACTGAATTACTTTTTTCTTGGAAACTAAATAGTTCCATAGAATTTTCTCCCAAAAGCTGAAATTTGGTGATGCTATTTAAAAATGTGACTTACTCCCTGATCTTCCAAGAGGGTTATATACCACTAATAAACACACACACACACACACACACACACACACACACACACACACACACACACGAGAGAGAGAGAGAGAGAGAGAGAGAGAGAGAGAGAGAGAGAGAGAGAGAGAGAGAGAGAGAACAGCTCAGGGACCATTGCAGAAGGACCATGATAACAGAAGTCAGGGTGGACCATAGCAAAGCAGTGTCTTTTAGAGCCACAACACTGGCTAGCTTGGAAGATGAAGGGGCTCGAGAATCCCAACCAGAATGAACTATTGACAATTGATGGCTTCTGGCTAGCTTGGAAGGGGAAGGAGCTCACAAACCCCAACCAAAACCAAGCTATTGACAATTGATGGCTTCTAGGGGAAGAAATAGTCAGTTTTCTTTAATGTGTTGACCATGTTCCAGTGGATAGCCCCACATTCGTGAGTATATGGGAACCAGAGATTTGACTTGGTGGGTTATTAAAAAAAAGGAAGACATAAAAAACAAAGTTATAAAGGGGAGAAGAGGTTGGGCATGGATCTAGAAGGGAGGAGCTAGGGGGAAAGGTGGATGTGAATATGATCAAACCACATTGTATGAAACTCTCAAAGAATCATGAAAAGTATCATATTTAAAGTAAGTGTTAAAGTAAAAGAATAAATAAATCAATAAACAGATATAAATAAGTAGATGTACTGTCTGCCCACAGTTTCTAATCTGCACTTTAATGCTTCCCCAATAAATCTGAATAAGTGCCCAATGTCATTATGTGATTTTTGAAAGCTTCCATGTTAAAAAAAAAATAGAACAATGTAAAACAAAATTTCATCCAAGTAAACCACAAAATTAAAAGATAAGACTATAATTAAACTACTTAAGGATATAAAAGATACTGTGTCCACTACATAAACTAAGATGGGTGCATTTAAAAAGCAAGAACCTAGGATTAGTGAAGACTTGATGAAGATTTTGAAATTTAGATTCACTGAAGACGTAAAAGGACGTTAAAGTAAGAAAATCCTCTGGGAATTAAAGAACAATATGGAAGAGAAAGAGGAAGAAATGAGAAACACAGAGAATGACAGAATATGACAATAATAAATTGTCTTGGAGGCCTAGCCTGAGGAGAAAATATTTAATAATACAAAAAGTTACCAAAGCAGATGGCCCTAATACCTTAAACTTCAAATTTCTGTCAAACCCCAAAAATGAGTGAAAATAAGCAGTTCCTCCCAGATATCAAATTCAAATCCAGTGAGAACAGTGATGACTGATGGCGTCACTCTTCTCTGTCACTGAAGCTTGGTGCCATGGTGCAGAACAAAGGCCACAAGAATGAAAGAAAATAATTTTAACTCACAACTTCATATCCCACCAAACTATCATATAAAAGGGAGAAATTTCAAAATAGTGCAATTTCAAGAAACAATGTATTCCCTATACACCCTTGAATGTTCCCATCTCCCACCGCGTTCTGCTGAGAGATTTAATGAGCAGCATCAGCGCTGTGCTGGTTGTCATGGTGACTGGATTATGACAACTCCATAACATATTCTAAAACCAGGTATCTTGGGGGTCCTTTGTCTCATAATGTATCAGGGTTTTTTCTTTTCATTTTTACTTTACTTTTATTTTATTTTTAGCCTATGGTTTTATGTATGTATGGTTTGTGACTTCCAGTTTTGTGTTTTTATGGCATTCCTGAGTGTGCAGATGAGTTTGTCTGTGCATATGTATCTGTTTCTTGTGCCTTTTCTTGGACTCTTCCTTCTTTTGGTTTGGTTTGTCCTATTCCAATTTGTTTGTTTTCGTTTTTATCATTATATTATTATATTTATTATACTATCTCTTTGAAGCCTGTTTGTTTTCTAACAAGAGACGGAAAGGAGGTGGACCCAAATGGGAGGGGAGGTGGGGAGGAACTGGGAAGAGTAGAGGGAGAGGAAACCATAATCAAGATATAATCTATGAGAAAAAAATCTGTTTTCAATAAGAAAAGAACATTGCCTAACTTATTACACAGGATATCAAACAGTTCAGTGACTAGAACATGAGTACCATGGCAGGGCCCTTTCCAACTAGAGGAGAAAGGGCTTTCTTGCTGTTTGCCAGTGTACTGAGTGTTTAGACCTGGGTTCTAGAGCTGTAACACCATGTCAGACCATCATTTCTGCTCCAGAGACTCGCAGGCAGGAGAAGTGCTGTGTCTGCTGCTCTGTGAATCACATGCTGTCTACTGACACACTGTGTGTCACTGCCTACTTGTGGAGTCAATGAAGTGAAAACTCAGTTGACTTGCTTAGTCTTCATCTGAGGAACTGTCCCACGCTGTGTCCTCCTCTATGGGACTGAGTTTATTTGTTGGCCCTACATTCCCCCCTAACGACTGTCCTAGGTGTGTTTTGTCTAGCTTCCGGCAGAAACTAGGAAGCTGAGAATGCCAGGTGTAAATACAAAGAGATACAACTGAAATTCAAGCACAATATCTCTTTCTGAACCACTGATCTTTTTTTTCCTTCCTGTACAATATTATTTTTAATTGCTTTTGAGATTCCACTTTAATTACATTTCTCCTTTCCCTTTCCTCCTTGTAAACTCCACCATATGCCCCTCCCCACTCTCCAAACTCATAGCTTCTTTTTCACCCATTGTTATTGCATACATGTATGTACACATATATACATATGTTCCTAAATATAACCTGTTCAATTTGTAAAATGTTAATGTATGTGTTCTTAAATATAACCTGTTCAATTTGTATAAAGTTAACATATGTGTTCTTAAATATAACCTGTTCAATTTGTATAATGTTACTTGTATGCATGTTTTCAGGGCTGACCATTTGGCACTGGGCAACCAATTCAGGTGATAACAGTATTCTCAATAAGGTAAAGATTATAGAGGTGAGAACAATTACCAGCTGCTGGAAACCAGGGCTAAACATGGTGGTGTGGGATATACGTATGACTTTAAAAGGGAGGTCAAGGTGATCTCTGCAGTGACAGAATTGTCCTCTGTCATGGCCAGAGAGTCTCCCCTCCCCCTGCAGTTGCTTGCTGCTTCTATGTCCTTGGGAGGGTCCTTGCAAATTTTGAAAGTTGCAGCTCTTCACAACTTGTGAGTTTTGTTTGCTCTCTGAGTCTCAATTGGGTTAACATTTAAAGAGCAGGCAAACACAAATCCAAGTGTGTCCTCCATATAGATTTAGTTTTTAATTTTTCCTTGATCATTAATTTGAGTTCATATAAATAAAATCTCAGCATTAGTCAAACTTTAACAAATATTTGCTGGAATTCCTTGGGGGATTGTGTACATTTGCCAACTCCAACTCCTCTCGGTTTATGCTGAGACCTACTCCTACAGGTTCTTCCTGTCAGTCCCCTGGACTGTCCTGATCAAAAGCCCTAGTGACCATCCAGTGACACAAATGTATCTTTTTTTGTGTATCTTTTTCATGTAATACTGTTCATCTTGACATCAGGTATGTATGCATTTACTTTTCATTTTACTGTCCCAAAGCTTTATAGATGCTCTTTTCATTTGCTTACTCATTTTAAGTTCCAATTGATAGTTTTTCCCAAATGCTCTGGTATCTGTCAGATTTCCAGCAATCATTCTTTCAGATGCTCAAACACTTTGGATGCAGCCAGTCAGTTCTGTTCCTAAGGACATTGCTCTCACCACCCTCCAACCGCCTGCTCCAATCTGGGCTGCTTGATTTCTGGGCTTGGTTACAACTATATTCCCTTCAACATTTCTGTCTGTTACACTTGTGGCTTTGGGTCCTATGTCTTCTTTCACTTCCTCTCTCCTTTGTTGAAGCAGAGACTCCAGAGCCTCCTAGACATTATGAAAGAAGAATGCTTTCCCCATGCTGTATGTTCAGCACATAGAACTGTACTACTTACCACTGTAGCAGCTCATTAAATATTTTATTATTTTGAATTAGCAAATATCATGGTGTGTGGTGGTATTGTGTTCCTTGAAATATTGTGCACGCTAATAAACTTATCTGGGATCAAAGAACAGGACAGCCACAATATTAAACATAGAGGTTAGGCAGTGGTAGCACACGCCTTTAATCCTAGCATTCCAGATCCCTCTGGATCTCTGTGAGTTCAAGGCCACATTGGAAACAGCCAGGCATGGTGACTCACATCCTTAATCCCAGAAAGTGAGTCTTTAATCCCAAGGAGTGATGGCAGAAAGCAGAAAGGTATATAAGGCATGAGGACCAGAAACTAGAAGCATTTGGCTGGTTAAGCTTTTAGACTTTGAGCAGCACAGTTCACTTGAGATTCATTCTGGGTGAGGACTCAGAGGCTTCCAGTCTGAGGAAACAGGATCAGCTGAGGAACTGGCGAGGTGAGGTAGCTGTGGCTTGTTCTGCTTCTCTGATCTTCCAGCATTCACCCCAATACCTGGCTTCAGGATTGTTTTTATTAATAAGAACTTTTAAGATTCCTGCTACAATGGTGTATAATCAGGAGGTACAGTTTCACACTTAGACATGAATATACTCTATGGAATTAAATAAATCAGACTGGTTAGCCAATGACCTCTACTACTTATCATTTTTCATAAGTGACACATTTAAGTTTTATTCTTTTAGAAGTTTTAATGAATGATATACATTGTGACTAAATTTGTTAGTCTTGCAATGTAATAGATCACATTTTTTTTTCCTTTTAAAGGAGCTTTTTGTATCCTTTGACCATTCTCTCCCTTTTTCCCATCATACATTCCTCCATCCTTCCTCTCTAGCGACCACATTCTACTCTACCACATTCTACTCTCTGCTTCTGTGAGTTTGACTGCTTCAGATGTTATATGTAAGTAAGACCATGCAGATTTTTCTCATAGCCAATTTCACTTAAAATAATTTTCAAAAGGGTTGGCTAAATTTGAGTCTTCAAAATCATGACATGGAATCTGTAGAATATGGTATAAGTATGTTTGTAGATAATATTTTTAAACCAGTGCATAATTCTCCTTAGCATCTGGTAGCGTGAATAAGGCTTGCAGTGAAGTAAGAAGGTTGAGATTCAAGTCCTGGATTGACCACTAGCCTCTGGTATAATCTTTTCTCTTCTGCGTGAATTTTTATTTCTGCCTGCTAAGTTTGGATCTTAAATGTCTCCTAAACACTTGGTCTGTAGTAGTGGAAAGTGTAGGAGGTCTGACCTAGCAGAGAGAAGTTACATCATTGAAGGCATGACCTCCAAGATGATGCTGATGGCACACTCAGCCCTCTCCCTCTCTGTGCTCTGCTTTCCTTCACTCCATGAGGTGTGTAGGCTTCCTTAGCCATGTGTCCCCATGGCGATGCAGTGTTCCCACGGGCCCAAAGCAATAGTGGTGACATGTGTCTAAAAACCAAAGGCTAAAATCAAAATTTTCTCCTCCCTGTGAGGACAAGAGCTGTGCAGTATTTCTGCTGTCTTTCATAGGGTCTCAGCATTGAAGAAACTCAAAGTCATCCATGGAAATAGACCAAGTCCTCTCAACAACGAAGTAATCATTGCTGCTTTAGTTTAGAGAGTGTGATTTTTTTTTTTAAAAAACCTTCAGAAAGTTGAGGACTTTCTCAGGTTGCTTTACTCCAGACTGCCCCAGGTTTCTAACTCCAGGTTCCAGACTTGGAGTTGTGTCTGTGATGTGCATAATAGAAATGTTTTTTTTTTCCCTTTCTAGATGAACACTGGTGTCTGAAATGTAGAACTGTCCAGCCTAGTGTGATCATCCAGGTTTGGAGGAGACGAGCGTGGATCAATTAATTTGCTAAACTACCACCAAAGAAATTTATCTTGGAAAATTTCTAGTCAATAGCAAAATAAGTAGAAGCAAAAGTAAAAATTGTTGACTCTTTAGTAGCTCACTTTTTAAAACCTTATTCATAGTTTATTGCCATATTTAACAGCAACCACAAATATGTACAGATCTTCCTAAGTTCTTCTCTTTCCCACTTAATTTATCCATTTCTAACATCCCTGCCATAGTACTTCTCCCTCTGTCCAAACAGAAACATATCTTTTTTCAACTCTCAAAAATTTAACATTTTTCTCCAATTTTTCTTTTAAAATTATTTCTTTTGGTTTCTTTTGAGACTATAATATTATTACATCATTCTTACCATCCTTTCCTCCCCCTAAGCATTCCCAGGTAGCACCTCTTGCTCATTTTCATATTCATACAAGTAGCTTACTTTGAAACAGAGGCCTTGTTCTGTTTGAACTTAAAAGACAAGCAAAGGCAATTTTCTTTCATTTAGAAAAAACAAAACAAACCAATGCATTAATTTATTTGGAGTTATTTAGATGTGGTGGCAGAGAGATAAGTACTTCTTCCAAAATTCATAATTAGCCAGGTAGTACCCTGCTGTCTCTAAACTGACTTTTCAAACTTTGTTGACAGATACTAGGAGCATGGCTGGACCTATGTACATTTATTCTGTCCCAGATCTTCAGTGTTCTCATGAGCACCCATTGACATTCTCCTCTATATAACCTCTCTGGTCCACTTCCCCACATGCTCAGAGCGTCTTTGCTGAGCTGCTTTGCTACTGAGTTGAAGAGAATTTTTTTTTTCAGCTCTGATGAGGAAGGCTTGGGGAAATATGGAAATTTGTACTGTGGGGATTTCTGTATGTGTGTATGTATAATCTTTAAGGGCAGGCACGCAGCTGTAAATTGAAGCTGCTGAGCACTGGCTCTATGAATATTTCATGGTTCTTCCTGGACATTGCCTTTGTAACCTGTATCTAAAGTGAGAGGAAAAAAGAGTGCCAAGAGGCCAGTTTCCATAGGAACAAATGCAGCAGTGGAAAAAAAAAAACTGTTAGGCTAGAGTACGGCCTCCAGGTAAGGTGAATTCACAACAGCAGTGTTAAAAGCAATGCATTTGCCTAATTTAATTGCATCTTCCAAACTCATCTTGGAAAAAACTTCACACGGGGAGTAGTAATAAAACTCTTGACTGGGCTATATGTTCTCTGAAAATAAAAAAAAATGAATCAGAAAGGTAATTATATTTTTAACTTGTGTTGTTACAATTTGAATATGAGAAGGGAAAATCAGCCAGAAGTATGAAGGCTACATGGGAAAATTAATGCAATACTAAGTGTTTCTTCATAAAGAGTAAGTCTGTAATATATCTTACTGTAAAACATTTTACATAACCTAAAGAATAAAATAATAGTAATCAATAACCTCAATGTTATTAGATTAATTACTAGTAAGAAATTAAATTCAGAAGAAAATGTGTAACCTACATATAACTTCTCATAGAAAGTAAGGAGGGAGGGGAAAAGCAATGAAAGAGATACCATGATAGAGATATCATGGGGACAGAGAGAAACCCGGTGCTAGGGAAGTTGCCAGGAATCCCCAAGGATGACCTGGACTGCTAGCAATAGTGGAGAGGGTGCCTGAACTGAACTGGCTTGCCCAGAGATAAGACCAGTGAATACCCTAACTGTCATCACAGAGCTTTTCTTCAGTGACTGATGAAAGCAGATACAGAGATCCACAGCCAAACACCAGGCAGAGCTCCAGGAGTCCAGTCAAAGAGAGAGAAAAGGGATTCTATCAGCAAGTGCATCAGAATCATGATGGGAAAATATGCAGAGACGATCAAACCAAACTAGTGGGAACTCATGAAAGTTGGCTCAATGACTGTGGAGCCTACATGGGACTAGACTAGGCCCTCTGCATGGCAAGACAGTTTTGTAGCTTGATCTGCTTAGGGGGCCCCCTGGCGGTAGGTTCAGAATCCATCCCTGGTGCATGAGTGGGCTTTGTGGAGCCTACTGCCTATAATGGGACACCTCCTGTAGCCTTGAGGCAGGAGGAAGGGCTTAGACTTGCCTCTAATGGATGTGCCTCCCCATGGGAGGTCTTGCCCTCTTGTGGGTGAGGGGGTTTGGGGGCAGACTAGGGGGCGGGAGGAGGGAAGAGGGGGATCTTTGATCAGTGTGTAAAATGAATGAAAATTTTTCTTAATAAAAAAAATTTAAAAAATAAAATAAAAGAAAGAAAGAAAGACTCATCTGTAGTGTGTGTTTTAACAACTAAGAATAAAAAACTATTTTAGGAGGATGAATCTTTTTCTGTAAATGTTAAACTTTGACTAACTGAATTTTTCTTTCTTTTCTCTCTCTGTGTTCAGTTTTTAATAAAACTCTATTCCCTGTCAATTCCCCTTCTTCCTGCATTACCTCCCTGATATTCTTCTGCAGGGTGACCAGGTGCCCACAGTGTGGGCTCACAGAGCTCCAAAGAATGACTTTCAAAAACTGGCATCATAAAATCTGTTCATAGTTATGAAGCATCATGTGATATTTCATACATGTATACAGTACACGTAATGTTTAAAATGAATTAAGTGTAATTGTCTCCTTAAGCACTTATAATTTCTTGTATGTGTGTAGGGGTGTGTGTGTGTGTGTGTGTGTGTGTGTGTGTGTGTGTGTGTGCATGCATATAGGTGTACATACACATGGAGGCTAGAACCCAATGTCCAGCATTTTCTCTCATTGCTTTCCACCTTATTTGTTGAGGCAGGGTCTCTCACTGAAACTGAATCTTATCAATTCATCTAGACTCATTGGCCTTCAAGGACCCTCCTGTCTTTGCCTCCCCAGTGGTGGGATTTGACACAGACCTACACTGCTGTGCACAGCCTTTTAAGTGAATGCTAAGGATCTGAACTCAGACACTCATGCTTGGGCCATAAGCAATATGCTGGCTGAAACATCTTGAAAGC
Organism: Peromyscus eremicus; assembly: GCF_949786415.1. Lineage (NCBI taxonomy): Eukaryota > Metazoa > Chordata > Mammalia > Rodentia > Cricetidae > Peromyscus > Peromyscus eremicus. The sequence goes on along the minus strand of NC_081421.1, from coordinate 89,201,329 downwards.
CTCATAATTTTTCTTTCTAGTGCAAACATTCAAAACTTGTCTTGTAGCTTTTTGAAGACAATATTTATAGTACATTACCCACAGTCCCCTCCTAGGGCAATAGTACTCACACCAGAACTTCTTATTCCTGCCATACCACAGCTTAGAAAGCAGTGATCAACCTCTGGCCAACCATCCCTCCTCTAACTCTCCCCAGCTCCCAGTAACCACCTTTCTCAAAATAGGTTATATCAAATTCAAAAGCTTATACACATCAAAGAAAGTAATGGACAGATTGAAAGAGACAGCTCGCAGAAGGGATGAAATTATTTACACAATATAAATCTGACAAAGGATTGATATCCAGAATATATTAGAAAGCAAAAGTCTCAGGGGCAAAACAAATGAGCAAAAGCCATGACTTAAGGATGGACAATAAACCCAAAAAGATGTTTCTCAGGAAGACATAGAAATTTTCAGTAATCACAGCAAAGATACCCTTCCTTTTTGCACTTACTTATCCACACGCCCAATATTAGTGAGCAGACTTCTTGTGTGTTTGATAGAAGGGTCGGATTAGTTAGTCGCATTATAGTGAGAGTGACCTATGAGAATTTCGATGTGCTACCCTTCCTGTGGTTATTGACATGGGAAAGAGACATTGATAATTTAGAAAAAAAAAATAGTTGGCTGTTTTGAACCCTGGGAAAAGTAGTTTCCTCTTAAATAGACAAGTCGATAGTCAGAAAGGAGTGATTCTGATTGAAGTATTTCAGCCATAACCCAAGTGTGGATCCAGAAGATATTTAATTCACATAATTTTGGCAACAAGATACTTCACATATAATCATCAGCTCAGCTTTCCTTAGAAATAGCCTAAAGTTCTTTACCGTCTTATCCACACAGCTGAACTTGCAAGACTGGGTACCTTAAAGCATGGCGATAAAGCAGAGGCTGTTTAAGAACCAGCAAGAACTACCAGATGTCTTTCATTACTGCCCTTCTTAACTACAAAGAAGAGAGTGCTTTGGCCTTGAGATGTTAAGACTGGGGCTCTTTAGACTGAGAGGTGTACCCCTGGGAAGCACTCACCACAAGTGGGGATAGGAGCCCATACCAAAGTTCATAGTGAAAACCTATCATATAGAGACTGATTTTTGAAAATGCAAATTCTCCTATTGGATATCAGGACAATGTCAAAAAGGTTCAATACTCTCCAGATCAACGATAGAAATTTTGACTAACATAAAATTTGACTAACATAAAATAAATAAGGGTGCTGATATCAGCCTAACCAGACTAATCAGAACTGATGAATGGAGAATACATAGTAACTCTGTGCACATGTATACTTATTCAGAGAAAATTGAAATATATAAAGTAAAAATTAACAATGCCACACTCATAGTTAGAGATGTTAACACTACAGCTGAATGTAAAATTTTTAAATGACACTACAAAAACTTGACCTAACATACGTATATACTACACATATATATTCTTTTTTATTTTTTTTTTCATTTCACATACCAATCCCAGTTCCCCCTCACTCCCCTTCTCCCATCCCTCCACCTTCCCAATTACCACCCCCATCCACTCCTCAGAGAGCATAAGGTCTCCTTGGGGAGTCACCAAAATCTAGCATACTAAGCTGAGGCAGGACCAAGCCCCTCCCCCTCTGTGTCAAGGCTGAGCAAGGTATCCCACCCTAGGGAATGTGTTCCAAAAAGCCATTTCACACACCTGGGATAAGTCCTGGTTGCACCACTGGGGGCTCCCTAAACAGATCTAGCCACATAACTGTCACTCCCATTCAAAGGGACTAGTTTGGTTCCCAGCTGGGAACACCCCAGCTAACAGGCCAGAGTCCATGAGCTCCCACTAACTTGGGTCAGCTGTCCCTGTGGTGCTAAGTAAAAAAGATGAACCTGAGAGGGACACACATGGAGGCTGCCAGGAAGGGAAAATAGTTACGATCTCCTGGGTAAACTGGGAGGGGGTAGAAGGAAAGTGATGGGTGATGGGAAAAGAAGGGCCTGAGATGGCCCAGTGAAGGGAGGGATAGAGAGGGAGAGCAATGAAAGAGAAATCTTAGTAGAGGAAATCATTAGGGGGTTAGGGGGAAACCTGGTACTAGGAAAATCCCCAAGAATCTACAAAGATGATACCAACTAAGACTCCTAGCAATAATGGAGAGGGTGCCTGTACTTACTTCCTCTTATAATTAGATTAATGACTACTCTAATGTCATCAAAGAACCTACATCCAGTAACTGTTGTAAGCAGATGCAGAGATCCACAACCAAGCACTGAGTTGAGCTCCTAGACTTCAGTTGAAGAGAGGGAGGAAGAATCTCAGGAGGAAGCGAGGTCAAGATCATGAAGGGGGAACCACATACATAGTCTTTGTAAGTAAATGATGAAACACTCACCAGGAAAGACCTACTGAGTCCTAAAACAAATCTAGTGACTTAAAACGTTTTACTACATCTTTTTGGAGGGGTGGGGCATGTGCACGCCCTAGTATACCTGTGGAGGACAGAGAACATCCTACAGGAGTCAGCTCTTTCCTTCCACCATGTAAGTCCTGGGGCTCCAACTCATGTGGCAAGCACCTTACCCCCTGAGCCATTTTGCCGGTCTTGGTAAATGCAAAGGACTATAATCACATTTTTTCATGTTTCAGTCGTATTTTGTTTTCAAACATTAATAAGATATCTAGGAAACCCTCAAGTGTTTTAAAACTAATCAGTTTTCTTTTAAGCCACCATCATAGCAATGAAAACTTCATGAAGAAAATTAGAAAACAATTATTAAATGATAATAAAAATCCAATACACTCAAACTAGCATGATACAGGGAGGCAGTATTTAAAAGGAAATGTATTCTGTTAGATATTCATGTTTAAAAGAAGATATTCAAGGCCAATGGCAGACCCTAAAATGTAATGGTACTACAACACAAGTCCTATTCAAATAATGACCACAGCCTGGAGCAATGGTTATTGTATGGCCACACAAATAACGATTACCAGGAATCAACAGTCAGCTATGGGTGGTAGAGGGGCTCATGGACCCTGTCACTTACTGCTGAAATACTATGAGTAACAGATTCTAGAAGATGGGTAGGCACAGTATCCACAGTGTCCATTCGCACAGCTGCTGGTGAGCCCTTCAGGCTCCAGTGGGTAGGTCAGGTTAAACTCAACGGGTCACAAAACAAAACAAAATGTCATGAATATGGTAAAAAGATTTGTAGGGAAGGGAAGCAGTTACCAAGGATAAAAGAAAGATAAGAGAAGGCAGAGAGAGACAGTGATTGAAGTGAATTATGTATAGATGTATAAAATTGTCAGAGAACAATTATCTATTTATTAATTAAAAGTTGATATATAAATGTACAATTATATATCACAGTTTTCTCTTATGAAACAATAACTGTATCCAGTACATACTCCATCCAGCACATCTCCATTCAGGGGTCAAGCAAATCTATGAAGCCCTCAATTTCATTGCAAATTGCCCAGTATAAATTACAATAAGAATTCACCACACACCCACCAGCATGGGGGTGGGGAATGCCAAATAGTGCAAGGATGTGGACCAACCAGAATTCTCATGCTGTTGACGGATGTTTCAACTGATGTGCAGCCATTTTGCAGAACTCTTTCGAGTACCTACTGAAACTGAACACACATACAACCTACAACTCTGCAGCCTGCTTCCTTATTGTGTTCCCTATGATTATGTATTGACGAAATCATGTTCAAAATCATTCAGAATTGAAGTATCTATGGGACCAAAAATGAAATGTCTGGAGCAGAACAGAAAACAAAGCTGCGGCATTCACACAAGTAGGCACAATACAATGGTAAGTATTAACGAAGACAAATACATGCAAGAGGTAAGTGTATCACGAAAGCAACTGTTGAAGGGAGCAATACCCGAAACAGTATCTGTGGTAATAGTATGCTTTCATTCACATATGTTTCAACAATAGGCAAAATCATTCCAAGGTGGTTAAAAGGAGAATAAACTTAATCACTGAGCAGTGAATATTGACCAATAAAGGTCTGCATGTAGCTTGTGGGAGGCTAACAATATTCCATTTCCTGTGTGCAATGGACAAGAGAGGGTTGATTGAGTGTGGATACAGAATGTGTTCACACTTCATTCAACTGTTACCTTTCAAACAAAATTCCAAATAGAAGGGAAGAAATACTTTTCCTTATTTCCAGCTTAGCTTATTAAAAGCACTATGAAAGTATTTTCATTAGCTGGACGTTTCAGGCCTGCTCTTCCCAACCACTGTTCTCTTTCCTGTCGCCATGCATTATAACATTTGTGCTCTTCTCTTGGTTCTCATGGGTGTTCAAAAGAACAGACTTTTGACATTCCCAAGGTAATTCTCCTGCATTCAGTCACCTTTTCTGGAATGGAGGCAATTAGTGAGGGCAGCAGCTCCCTAGTTCACTCTGCTACTTCCCATGGGGAAGGGAAGACTTTGCTTTCTGCAGATGAAGAAGTCTGTATTGAGCCATAACGCTCCTTCTCTCCACCATTGTAGACACCTGGCATGTTTAATTTGTATTTCCTGCATCCTAATCATTTTCCTTTCCTTTCATAAATATGTGAGAAAGCAACGGCTTTCTTGCATGCCAACTTTGGAGAAGCTTTGAATCAAACAGGAGGATATTTATGGAAACATGAATTACTTTGTCCTGCATGGTAATTATAAACTTCCTTTGTTATGTGAAAAAAATAGTTACTCATTGATTTATATTAGAGTAAATTTAGGTTGCACTGGAATTTAAGATGTAGCTGACATAATGTACTAACTAGAGAAACATAGCTCGGTGACATTCCTTTCAAACGTCTATACAACTCTTTTTTTTTTTCTGCATGAAAGATTCATAGATTAAAATATCACACTCATAAAGGCATTTATTAATAGAACACTTTTTCTTATCTTAAATCAAAGCATATTTCTAAATGTAAAGACTAAATTTCATTCCCACCAGAAATAATTTTAACTCTTACTGCAGTCCTATCGGTGAGTGACAGGCATGAATTCAGGAATGTCTTAGTTACTTTCTTGTCGCTGGGATAGAACACCCTGACAAAAGCAACTTAAGGGAGAAAGGTTTAGTTTGGCTCATAGTTCCAAAGAATACAGTATGTCATTGTGTAGAAGACTTGGCAGCAGACAGGGAAGGCTTGGTGACCACTTTGCATCCACACCCAGAAAACAGGAATGAATGTAAGCAAATGCTCCACTCACTCTCTCTGTACGACACAGTCCAGGAACTCCTGCGTAGGATATGACCCCACTCATAGTTTAGATGGGTCCTCCCAAATCAACTAACATAATCAAGATAATCCTGAAGAGACATGCCAAGAGTATAATCTCCCAGGACTTCCTAGATCCTTCCAGATTGACCACACTGATTGTCCCAACAAATGACAGCAATGTTGCACCAAATAAATCAGCTGAGAACACCTTCAACAATTAAGCATTAATAGATTCTATCACTTTGATAGTCTTTCTGCATTTTATCCAGTGTGCTCAAGTACCAAATCTGGGCAATAGTCATTGTGCTATTTTAGAAGTGAGTTTAAGTCAATAAATTTGAAAAATTAAAGTGATTTTTCACTGCATTTGAAAGAGGTCTGATATTTGGAATTTAGAGAGAGGAGTCACAGATATCCCTTAACATATAGGTCTCTCTTAGAAAAATTTTATATTTTTCCAGTTTTCTTAAAGTAAGTGACCATGTGGCTGGTGATACCTACCAATGAGAGCATGACCAATTTCATTAGTCGCCCAGGCTTGCACAACTCAATAAACTATAATTTCCAACTGTTTTCCTACCGTTACCACTTCGTAAAATATTCTGGGTTTTGCATTTTCTAATAATTATGAGGTATTTTTTGTTTTGTTGCATTCTATTTATAAATACATCTTTTCTTACACTTTCATGGTTTCTGAATTGATTGCTGTTTTAGTTTCTATGGCAACTCTGCCAGTTGCCTACCTATAAATAGATATTTTATAATAGCAGGCATATGAAAGTTCAATTTTAAACACATTTCTGCAATGGGGAGGAGAATTGCTAGAAAAAAATAACATATGAATCAAGGTTTAAAGAAACAGGTATTTTATACCTGTCAGGATGTAAAAATAGAAGAGTAAAATTGAAAATTCATGTAAGTGCAGGCTGCAAGCATATGTGCCAAGAAAAGAATAGTGAAGCTCTTAAAAACAGAAATGTAGAGTTGGGATATGCTTTAAGTTTAGGCTCCATTGAAAAACGTGTGATATCTTCTAAAATAGCATTCATCATCTACACACACACTCTAGCAGACTGTTTTCTTTGTTGGCTCTTATAGGACCCTGCGACATGGTTTTGTAGAAATTTTTATATGAGTTAGAGATGGGATATGTATTTATCCTTAATTCATCCCTTATCTTTTAACTTTTTCATAGAATGTGTTATAGTATGTGTGTGTGTGTGTGTGTTTGTGTGTGTGTGTGTGTGTGTGTGTGTGTGTGTGTGTGTGTCCAACCAGAAGTCAGAAGAAGGCATCACATCCCCTGGGGCTGTGAGCCACCTGTCATAGGTTTTGGGAACTGAATTCAGGTCCTCAGGAAGAGCAGCAAATGCTCTTAACCACTGAGTTATCTCTCCATCCCCATTTCAGGGTATTTGGATCCACAAAATTAAGTGAGTCAGTCTTTGCTTTGTGATTTCTGAGTCTGTATTTTCCCTAGGAAGTTTTCATTACTTCAAGATTTAGAAAATGTTCACCTATATTTAGTTTTATTATCATTTTTATTGAGAATTCCATACATACATATGATAAGTTTCAATCAAGTCCACCTCTGTTCCCCCAATCCAATTTATCATCTATCCCCCCACCAAATTTCATGTGCTTTTTTAAACCCACTTTAGTTCACTTTGGCCTTTAAAGTATATTATGTTTTAAATGTATTGCAATTTATTCATGTTTTTTTATGAGATACTCTTTGTGGAAATTCAGTGGGAATATCAACACTTAGCCTTATCCTACTTATCATACATTAAGTTTCAAGTGTACACTAACTTCTATTTAGAGTGTTACAGCCTATTCAATTGTTTTTGCTATTTCCACCCTGATGCAGGTTAATGTTTTTATATATTTCCAAAGTATTTTAGGATTCTGTTTAATTACTCTTCTATAAGAACATCAAAAGCAGCTTACAGCTCCTTAAACTCCCCGTTACTGCTTGCTTTTGTTCTACTGCTGAGCTTGCAGTTATATCTAAGCAGCCTTTAGTCTTCCCATGTGAATGTGGAGGTGTCTACTCTGTTTTATCATCAACAATAGTAGGGAATCATTTGTTTGTGACTCATAAAGAATCTAGAATTGTGGAAGTTTTTTTACAAGTGTGCCTAAAATAAATTCCTAGTCCTCATAACTGATTATTTACTGCTATCAGTACTGGTGTGTTTATTTTGTGCATTTTGTCATCTGATCTGGTAGTCCTGCCTCAGCCTCCCTGTTCAAAGACACACTGATGTTTTTGTCTTTCCTAATAGACATTTTATCTCTTTTACATTAAAAAATTACATGTATTTATTTATTTATATGTATGTTTATGTGGGTGGAAGCATGCATGCCCCAGCGTGTGTGTAGAGGTTCAAAAACAGCTTTCAGGTATCAATTGTCTCCTTCCACCATTGGCTCCAGGAATGGAACTCAGATCATCAGACTTGGCAACAAGTTCTTTTACCAATGAGCCTCTTAGTAAGTGGATCCACTGATTTTCCTTTACCACCAAGATCAAGTTTTGTCAGCAGACAAAGTCCATTGTTTCACTGAAGCCTAAGAAAATTTATATTGTTTGAAATAACTATAATTTTATTAATAAAATTTTCATTTATTTTACATCCCACTCACAGTTTCCCCTCCTTTCTTTCCTTCCCTTCCTTCCCCCTTTCTTCTCTACCCTCCCCAAGTCCTCTCCTCCTCTTCCTTCAGAAAGGGGCAGGCCTCCCATGGGCGTCAACAAAGTATGGCACATCAAGTTGAGGCAGGACCAAGCTCCTCCCCTGCATCAAGGCTGGGCAAGGCAACCCGGCATGAGAACTGAGTTCCCAAAAGCCAGCTCAAACATCAGAGACTGGTCCTGATCCCACTGCTAGGAGCCCCACAAAGAGACCAAGCTATACGACTCTCACACACGTGCCGAGGGCTATGTAGGTGCCGTGCAGGCTCTCTAGCTGTCTGTCCAGAGTCCCTGAGCTCCAGTAATCAGATTGATGACTACTCTAACTGTCATCAGAGAGCCTTCACCCAGTAACTGATGGAAGAGATCCACAGCCAAGCACTGGCTGAGCTCCGTGAATCCTGTTGAAGAGAGGGAGGAGGGATTGTATGCACCAGGGAGGTCAAGATCATAACAGGGAAATAACTATATTTTATGCCACATCTTGCCTTATTGCTTTTCACATGCAATTGCACATTTAAATTGAAGAGTTTTGGTTTTTTGGTATTTTTGTTTTGTTTTGTTTCACTTTAAGCAGAACCAGGGCTCCCTGTGGATGTCTCACACATAGGAAGATCGGGGGGGGGGGGGGATGGTTTTTCTAGATAAAAGTTGAAATAAGGTGTCTACATCATCTGACACTAGTTGGGTTTTCCTCTTCTTTTGAAAAGTTGATTGTGGTATATTTTAACTTGAGGACCATACCACAACAGGGAGCCATGCCTTACTCTGCCTGGATGGCTAAGAACCAGACTGAGTAACCCAGAGACCCAAGGTAGAACCAAACAGGATTGGCCAAAAGAGCAAAATCAATTAAAATGAAATGATTCCTGATGATATTCTCCTACACTCTGAAGTGCCTAGCCCAAGTGTCATCAGAGAGGCTTCCTCCAGTAGCAGATGGGAGGAGGGGCAGAGACACATAGCCAGACATTATACGAAAGAGTCAAAACTGGAGGTCTCCATCGGGTCCCTCCACTCCTTGCTCCAGGAACTCTGCCATAGAGGGGAAGGAAAGACTCTAGAAGTCGGAGGGGATGGAGGACACCAGCATGGCCCACTGGATCAACTAAGCAGGGCTCACATGGGCTCACAGAGTCTGAAGCAGCAAGCACGGGGCCTCCATGGGTTTGCACCAGGTCCTCTGTGATGTGTTATAGCTGTTCGCTTGATATTTTTCTAGGACTCCAACAGAGGGAATGGGTATCTCAGACTCTTTTGCCTGCTCTTGGGACTCTTTTCCTCCTATTGGGTTGCCTTGTCCAGCCTCGATATGATTTTACCTTGTCTTATTTTATCTTGTTTTGTCGTGTTTGGTTGTTGTCTCTTGGAAGCCTGCTCTTTTTTCTAAAAAGAAATGGAGGGAAGAGTAGATCTGAAAGAAAGGGGAGGTGGGAGAGGTGATAAGTTTTAGGCCTCCTGAAGGCCTCTCTCAGGAATCAGACCAAATCAGGAAAAGCCCAGGTTTAATGGGTAAAGCTCTCCTGGGTGATTGCCCAGCCTGCAGAGAGAAGAAAGGGAGAAGACTGGAAGAACCACATGTCTGTTTCTGGAGATGCCTCTTATATACCTATGGGAGTGGTCTTGAGCCTCTCTGGGAGAAGAGCTGTGTTTGGCGGGCTTTGAAGGGACAGGTTTGGGGAGGAGCTGTGTTTGGCAGGCTTTGAAGGGGTGGATTTTAGGAAAGAGATGGAGAGGGGAGTTGAGGTGGATCTTCCACCAGACTCCTTCCAAACAAGAGGAAATCTGGAAGGAGTGGAGGGAGGGGAAATTATAGTCAGGATGTGTTGTGTATGAGAAGACTCTCTTTTCAATTTAAAAAAAAATTAAAAAGAAAAAAAGAAAAGTTGATTGAGGCCATTGTTGGTATTATACTTTCCACACAGATTCATGACACAAATTAATAAATTGTATTCTTTGTGTTCTTTAAATAAAAGGATATGGAAGAGAATATATCCCCTACAGTGTGTTAGAATAGAAATTATTCCTGGCAGCTTAGCTTTACATTAATCACTCTTTTTGACATTTCTTCACAATCCTTCTAATCACCTAAAACTGTGCAAAAGAGTGCCTTGGTTTTATTCAGCTTCGTACTGTGTTCCTTTAATGGGTGCCTTTTGCATTCTCTTTTGGGGAATCTGTGTAATGAAATGTATATTAGGCATTTAATGCCTGCCAGACATTTAAACTGCTTTGCATTTAAAAGCATGAGTTGACCTTATCAGATGCCTAAGAGCTGAAGTAATTGTATCTTGTACTAATCAAAATGCCTTCTGTTATAACAAAAGCAAAATCCAATTACACTATATTATGAAGCTATTATTCCTGATGGTTGGTAGCTTGGTAATTAAATACATATTTCTGATGCTAAAGAAATACATTCATTTTCTCAGGCAGCTATATTTGTTACACCTTCAATTAGCAATGCTTTTTTAAAAAGACGTAATTGTTATCAATACTATAAAGAAAAAAATCACATCACCAACCAATTTTCAGTGATGCTTTCACTTTCTTGGCCTATTCAAGAAAGGAATATGCACCTAGAACAGAATGTATTCCACCCACATTTGTGATTTATTTGAACAAATTTTCTGAAAAGCGATTACTAAAAGGATGGGTTGTGAGCCTGGAGAAAAGAATCCTTAATACCTGTGAGGGAAATGGTTAGTTCCACAGACTGGAAATCAAAAACATGTCACTGTTGTAAACTGTACTTTCCTGGAGTGTTCTCTCTGACGCTGCACGTGCAGCATGGCAAAGCCCTAGATCCAATAACTCCCATTTACTTGATCCTAACTCACTGATTGGCTATTCTTTACCACAAGCCCTTTCATGCAGGACTAGGCTTTCTAAACTCTGTGAATTACCTGTACTTCCACTGGAACAGCAAGACCTTCATTTGAATATGGCCCAGTCTTTGGCCTGTATAAATTTTAAAACACAGAATTATTCAGTTTCCAATGAACATGGTAGCACTGTCTCTGGTACTTAAGTACTTCATGCGTTGTGATGGGTTTGTGTAAACGCATGCATCTGGAAGGACCTGGCTAATGTTAAACTATTTGCTTTCAATAGAACTGGAGGTCTTGAAAAGCATCCAACATCATTCTTCCTGTAAATAATTGTCACACTCCATAGCATCTCAGCATCTCTCTGAAGACCAGCCCTAAGATCTAGGATCCATGCTTCAATCTCAGCCTCAGAATTCTGGATGCTGTTTTGTCATCCCTCCAGTATGACGTCCTGTGTTTCTACATCAGAATCCATCCTCTAATGTAGAAGACTGATCATTCAGTTGTTGAGTTGGGCAATACAGAAGAGAGACAGAGTCTGGCCTATTCCCTTCACTCTGACAGGTAATTTGTGTGATGAATTGTCAGGTTGTACATGACTCATTCTTACAGAACTCAGACTCTCTTCTTACTGATCCATCATCTTCAGTGACTGCATTCTTCTCCAACATCAGCCCAAACTTCTTTTTTTTCTTGAAAGATGGTAGTGGTGGCACACGGCTTTAAGCCCAGCACTTGAGAGGCAGAGGTAGGTGCATCTCTATGAGTTACAGGTCAGCTTGGTCTACAAATCAAGTTCCAAGACTGCCCAAGCTCTACAGAGAAATCCTGTTTCGAAAAGAAAAAAAAATCTTCTAAACCTGTTTAAAATCACATGGTTTACTTCTGCAAACACACATTCAGCTCACTTTTCTGAGCAAATCTTTCAGATTCCAATTTGCCCCCAAAACACTGCATTATAAATCTGAATTTTAAATCATCCCAAGTTCTAGTTTGGATCTCTGCACATGTCATACGCATATGTCTCTCATTGTTAGCTTTTACTTTCAGATGTATGCATTGTATTTTTTTCTGGAATGTTCTATTTCTAACTACCAAACTATTCTTTCCAGTCCCTTAAAATTAAAAAAAAAAAGTCTAATGATTGATGATCATGCACACAGAATCTCTTTGCTACATAAAAATATGAAAAACAATCAGTACTCTCAGAAGCCAACATTCCAAAACCTATGTTTCTATCAGAGGTTTTTTGCATCCAATTATGTGTATTTGTAGGATCCATATCACAGAAAAGGGAATGCAGTGATGTAACCCTATTGTCCCTATCTGTATTTAAGTATTTCTAGAATAGTGTAAAGTATTGAAAGGTACAAATAATAAATCATTGAACTATTCATGCATATAGATGGTGTTTGAAGGTGAAATTAGGTTCATACTGTATAAAATAAGAACATGAATGGGAACTTTGTGTATGAACTTCTAAAATTGTATCTGATTTTATCTAATCTGAGCTACCACTTAATCTGATTCTGTATATTGTCCAAGCTTCTGGGAACATAGAGGTGAAATTAATGAAGAAAAAATACATGCCATCAACCAGTTATAACAATAATTATTTGTTGACGCTGACTGAGAGATTTTTCCTGGGCAGGTGCAATGCATACACATGTCCAATCACCCCAGTTGGTGAGAAATGCATCAAAGCCCAAGCTGGTGAACAATACGTTTATTTGGGGTTCCTAACAGGAGTATGGTGAGAGTTACAGGAGCAGCTGTATTAGTAAAAAGCCCGCCCCCATATGGATGCCAACTCGCAAGCGCCACATTGCTGGAGCTATCTGTGCAACTTGTGCCCCGGTCCACAGGATCCAGGAAGTCTCCTTTCCAGGCAGCTCAGTCCATCAGTTGGCTTCCCCAGCAGTGGTTTCTGTTCTTATTAAGCTGGAGAGGGGCTAGAGTGAATCTCAAAGTTTCCTTTCTCTAGACCGGTCAAGTTTGTTTACCTCCTGATCTCAGGGACCTCTTTGCCCACTCCAGGAGGGAATGTTTCAGTTTGGATGGAACTACTATATACAATCACAATACTGAAAATGTTGGATAAATTTATATTGTCTGAACAGGATATAAATTATAATCTGAGGGTGGAAAGTTTAGTGGTCAGAGGTACACAAAAAAGGGGATAAACTAAATCATTTTCTAACCCTTGATAGGTAGAAGATGATGTAAAATAATCTGGAGTTAGAGTGCAGAATATGAGTGTGCAAGGCATAATAGTATGTCCTTGCATAGAAAGCACTTTTTATTTAAGTTTCTCACAGCATCCTCACAAGAATCTTAGGCAGAAGTCTTAATGTCCACTCTATAGGATGTGGAAAGGAAAGGTGAACTGGAAAAAAATGACAATGTGAAGGAAAATAAACACTTCATCCACATCTTTTACCCGGAAGCTGCTTCATTCCAAACTAACAACTTGGGAGGCATTCGTGGACATCCATCTGGAAGCAAAGGAAGGTTCTAGCACACAGGCGACAGAGTGCTTAGATTAAGACCTTCTGCTGGGATTTTACACGCCCATTTTTATAATGCACACATAAGAAGTGCATATCCGGTTAGTTGCATCTCCCCAGTTTAAAGGGTGTACTTATGCAGAGTTCTACCAGGAAAGAAATTTGTCTGATTTTGCTATTGTTGTTGTTGTGGTGGTGGTGGTGGTGGTGGTGGTGTTTGGTTGTTATTTTTATTTTTATTTTTTTTTTTGAGACAGGGTTTCTCTGTGTAACAGCTCTGGCTGTCCTGAAACTCACTTTGTAGACCAGTCTTGCTTTAAGCTCACAGAGATCCACCTGCCTCTGCTTCCCCGAGGGCTGGGATTAAAAGCATGTGCCACCACACCCAGCTAGAGATTTGCCTGAGTTTTGAAGAAGAGAAAATGGAAACTTAGAAAAGCTGATGTCTTGGTCAAAATCTCTGGAGTTAGTACTAAGTAGTGGTAGAAGATGCAGATAAATGTGCAGACCTGAGTGCAAGGCTTTTTGCTGCTCTTACTTTATCAGGGACTTGTGGGAAAAAGATGTTCTTGGGTCTACAGCCCTATGAATGGGTAACTTATTGAATTGTTTCATGAAACATTCATGAGATTAATTATCTTCATGTCATAATAATTGAATTACTTGAGACTACATTTTGAAAATTTCCCTTCTTTTTGTTAAATAAGCAACAAAGCCAATAGCAAAGCTAAACAATATCCTTAGATTTGACTAAAGATTTCTAAATTGGCTAATGAGTCTTTGGTTTGTCTTGATTATTTAAGTTTGCACTAACATTATATGATTTAAAATATGTGCTTCTTTTCTGGATATTTTGACAAACTAAATGAGTTCACAGATGATTATATTTAGACAAAAGAGGCAGTAAGACAAAACTAGAAAGTAGCACAAAGGGGATTACAGAATGAAAAGTGTGTCTTAGGAAGACACAGCAGTTGTAAAAACATATGCAATCAGTACCACAGCACCTACATGTATGAAGTGAGCATTAAAAGATCTGAAAGGAAAGAAATACTGTAATATAATCAGAGGAGACTTCAACACCTTACTTTCAACAATGGACTGATCAACCAGATAGAAAAATCAGTAAAGAAATACTGGACTCAAACTCCATTTAGACTGACCAACCCTACTGGACACGTCCAGAACATTCCATTAATAAGAGAAGAGTAGATCCTTTTTCAAGTACACTTGAGATAGTCTCCAAGAGATATCATGTGGTAGTCAGCAAGAGTATGGAAAAGTTTTGGAAGATTGAAATCATATGTCATTTTAGACTGAGATGACACGAAACTAGAAACCAGTAACAGGAAGATATCCAATACAAAGTGGTCAGCCCTGAAGCCATAGGCACACAAACAATCAAAATTGACTCAGCTTGTTGTGTTTATAGACCTATGCATATAGAAAGATAAAACAGTAATAGCAAAAGGTAAAACAATACTAACCAAAGAAAAATAGGCTATAAGTGTGAAAGAAGGGTATTTGGGCGGGGTTGAAGGGAGGGGACATGTGAGGGACAAGAGGTAAGAGAAAGAGCGGAATGATGTAATCACATATTTTTATTAAACACTTCTTCAAATATTAAAAGCAATTGTACAAAATAAATAACATTATTTTACTTCACATTGTCATTTTTCCAGTTCACCTTTCCTGTCCACATCCTATAGAGTGGACATTAAGACTTCTGTCTAAGATTCTTGTGAGGATGCTATGTGAAACTTAAATAAAAAGTGCTTTCTATGCAAAGACATACTATTTTTCCTTATTCCAAAGTCTCTCATTTGTGTAGATGGGTGAGCCTTGTACATTCGTATTCTGCACTCTAACTCCAGATTATTTTACATCATCCTCTACCTATCAAGGGTTGAAAAATAATTTAATTTATTTAATATTTAATATTATTCTACAATTAAATAAGGAAACGTTGAAAACTATCTTGGACAAATGAAAATAATAGACATACCACCATACCAAGGTTTATAGCAGTTACAGTAAAAGTCATTCTAAGTGAGACATTTATAGCAGTAAGCTTACACATAAAAAAGAAAAATTACAAATATGCAACCTAACATTACATTGTTAGGCATTAGAAAAACAGCAAAGTCCAAAGTTAATAAAGAGGAGAAAATAAGAAAGAAGAACTGACCGAGAATAACCTCCATCAGATTGTCTTGAAAGCATGTCTGGGAGGCATTTTCATGATTAATGATTGACGTGGAGGGGCTGGCCCATCATGGGCAGTAGCACCAGTGGACAGATGCTCCTGGGTTGTGTGAGAAAGGAAGCTGAGCACGCCATGGAGATCAAGCATCACCAGTGTTCCTCCATGATCTCTTACTTGAGCTTTGGCCTCCCTCTACAATGAACTGTAACCTGTAATCTATAATAACCTTTCCTCCCTAAGTTGTCTTTGACAGTGCTGTTTATAATAGCAACAGAGACTTAAGCATGGCCTTTGCAACATCTTCACAGTGTTTGAGCAAATTTTAAGGAAAAATTACTCTCCTGAGCAAAAGGAATACTCAACTTTTCCCTATTGTGTTGATGATTTCTTCATATCCAAACCCTATATAAAGATGGGAGTTCTGTCAAATGCTAAAGTCCATGGCTCTTCCTTGTGGGTCCGTCTGTTTTACTTCACTTCACCTGTATCTGCATCACTTTGGCTCATCCCAGGTGAAACCATGGGTGGAGATGGGTAAAGACGTTGTGTGCCTTTAGTGGAGTGACAGGTTTTCATTAGTAATTTTTAAATCACAGTAAGTTGATCTGCAAAGAGAATCTATAGACCATTATATAGCATCAGTATGTTCTATTCCACCTTGTTTTACGAGATATTTTAGCTTCAGCTCTGTATAAACAGATCTGTTCCTTGGCATTTTTCCATAGTAACACCATACTCTTTAAGTATGGGATGTCTTAGTAGGAGAGAAATTTGAATTTATTTTTCTCAGCTTAAACAGACTCAGAGCAAGTGTGAAGATGTGGAAGTGAGAAGGGATGCTTGTTTTATCCTTCCCATCTTCTCTTGTCTTCACCACCCCCCACCTTACCACACTACCTCCCCTTCCCTTATCCCCTCATTCCCTCCTCCCCTCCTCTCATATCTCACATAATTTGGCTTCCATCACAACTTCTTTACGAGTGGGAAGGGTAGAAAAGAGAGGAAAAGACAAACTTTTTCAAGATGTC
This sequence comes from Peromyscus eremicus, assembly GCF_949786415.1. Taxonomy (NCBI): domain Eukaryota; kingdom Metazoa; phylum Chordata; class Mammalia; order Rodentia; family Cricetidae; genus Peromyscus; species Peromyscus eremicus. The sequence continues at coordinate 89,184,790 of NC_081421.1, read as the reverse complement.
TTGTTGAAGCCTCTCCTGCTATGTGGGAGGTGTCTAGTACCAGCCTTCCTAAGGACCACATGTATGGCTTCCTCAGAAAAAAACTCAGCTCCCAAAGACCATAGTCTGCTGATGTGAGAGACTCTCTGGATAAGATGGTCCTGCTCTCTCTCCTCACCTCCTGCCTCAGTGGGATCTGCGGATGGCCAATATTTCACTTCCTTCTGCAGTGTTCTTCCACATGGCTCCACGTGCCCCCACTTAAGATTGTAAGACACAGGACAAGCTTCTCTGTGCTTTATACACCTCACTTATGAAATGTAAATAAAAAGAGCTCCTAACACATGCAGTTGTTAAAATGAAAATACGTGACCACATACAAATATACTTAGTAACGTCTAGAAAAAAAATCTATCATTAAGTATTATTTATGATCGTCCTAATTTTTAAGTAGTTATTTTAGACACCTTGGAGTCAAAAGAATATGACTCTCATTCCTTCCCCAGTGCCACCACAGGAGGATAGGAGATGATCAGCACCTTCTTACAGCCATAGGGCCGGACTGACAGTCTTCTCCTTTCTAAATGGCCTCCTCCTCAGCTGACCGTTGAGTAGCACCCTAACTAGACTCCCACCAACCCATGGGTACTCCCTTTCCTGCTACCAAGGTGACTTCAAGTATTTCAAAACAAAAGGGAAATTTAAGAAATATTACTAAAGCCCTTTTTATAAGAAAAAAAAACACCAGTTTCATTAATAACTTAAAATTGTAAAATTCTTGAGTGTTCTTTTCTCACAGTTCCAGGTATATTAGTAAAAAGGAATCTACAAATGATTTGAGGGTGGATAACTTTCTGCTTAGCTGGAATCCAATGAGTTAGTACTTCTTGCAGCCAGAACATTAATCTTTGTTAGTGCCAATCTGAAACAAAACTTTAGATGTTTTAACTAAAATATTATTGTATAAAAAAATTGATGCTGCCAATAATGAGGTGAATGTGTATGTGATGTATGCAAGCACACGTGGTTATCACAGTAAGAGTGATTACCACCGTACCATTGCTGAAGAGAAGCATAATGCCGGAGAATCTGCTTTGTGCTTC